>NW_027039304.1:0-10000 GCF_034236695.1 Oncorhynchus nerka | reverse complement strand
GAGAGAGGGAGGGAGGAAGAGAGAGAGAGAGGAGGGAGGAAGAGAGAGAGGAGGGAGAAGAGAGAGAGAGGAGGGAGGAAGAGAGAGAGGAGGGAGGAAGAGAGAGAGGAGGGAGGGAGAGGAGAGAGAAGGGAGGAAGAGAGAGAGGAGGGAGGAAGAGAGAGAGAGAGGGAGGAAGAGAGAGAGAGAGGGAGGAAGAGAGAGAGAGGAGGGAGGAAGAGTGAGAGGAGAGGAAGAGAGAGAGGAGGGAGGAAGAGAGAGAGAGGAGGGAGGAAGAGTGAGAGAGGAGGGAGGAAGAGAGAGAGAGGAGGGAGGAAGAGAGAGAGAGGAGGGAGGAAGAGTGAGAGAGGAGGGAGGAAGAGAGAGAGAGGAGGGAGGAAGAGTGAGAGAGGGAGGAGAGAGAGGAGGAGGAAGAGAGAGAGAGGGAGGAAGAGGGAGAGAGGAGGGAGGAAGAGAGAGAGAGGAGGGAGGAAGAGAGAGAGAGAGGGAGGAAGAGTGAGAGAGGAGGGAGGAAGAGAGAGAGAGGAGGGAGGGAGGAGGAGAGAAGAGAGAGAGGAGGAGGAGAGAGAGAGGAGGAGGAGAGAGAGAAGAGTGAGAGAGAGGAAGAGGAGAGAGAGGAGGGAGGAAGAGAGAGAGGAGGGAGGAAGAGTGAGAGAGGAGGGAGGAAGAGAGAGAGGAGGGAGGAAGAGAGAGAGAGGGGGAGGAAGAGAGAGAGGAGGGAGGAAGAGAGAGAGAGGAGGGAGGAAGAGAGAGAGAGGAGGGAGGAAGAGAGAGAGAGAGAGGGAGGAAGAGAGAGAGAGGAGGGAGGAAGAGAGAGAGAGGAGGGAGGAAGAGAGAGAGAGGAGGGAGGAAGAGAGAGAGAGGAGGGAGGAAGAGAGAGAGAGAGGGAGGAAGAGAGAGGAGGGAGGAAGAGAGAGAGAGAGGGAGGAAAGAGAGAGAGGAGGGAGGAAGAGAGAGAGGGAGGGAGAGAAGAGAGAGAGAGGAGGGAGGAAGAGGGAGAGAGAGGAGGAAGAGAGAGAGAGAGAGGAGGGAGGAAGAGTGAGAGAGGAGGGAGGAAGAGAGAGAGGAGGGAGGAAGAGAGAGAGAGGAGGGAGGAAGAGTGAGAGAGGAGGGAGGAAGAGAGAGAGAGGAGGAGGAAGAGAGAGAGGGAGGAAGAGGAAGAGAGAGGGAGGAGGAAGGGAGGAGAGAGGAGGGATGAAGAGAGAGAGAGAGAGAGGAGGAAGAGAGAGAGAGAGGAGGGAGGGAAGAGAGAGAGAGGAGGGAGGAAGAGTGAGAGAGAGGGAGGAAGAGAGAGAGAGAGGGAGGAAGAGAGAGAGGAGGGAGGAAGAAGAGAGAGGAGGGAGGATAGAGAGAGGAGGGAGGAAGAGTGAGAGAGAAGGGAGGAAGAGAAAGAGGAGAGAGAGAGAGGGAGGAGAAGAGAGAGAGAGAGGGAGGAAGAGAGAGAGAGGAGGGAGGAAGAGAGAGAGAGGAGGGAGGAAGAGAGAGAGAGAGGAGGGAGGAAGAGGAGAGAGAGAGAGAGGGAGGGAGGAAGAGAGAGAGAGGAGGGAGGAAGAGAGAGAGAGAGGGAGGAAGAGAGAGAGAGGAGGGAGGAAGAGAGAGAGGGAGGGAGGAAGAGAGAGAGAGGAGGGAGGAAGAGAGAGAGAGGAGGAGGAAGAGAGGGAAGGGAGGGACGAAGAGAGAGAGAGGGAGGAAGAGAGAGAGAGGGAGGAAGAGAGAGAGAGGGACGAAGAGTGAGAGAGAAGGGAGGAGAGAGAGAGAGGAGGGAGGAAGAGAGAGAGAGGAGGGAGGAAGAGAGAAGAGAGAGAGAGAGGAGAGGAAGAGAGAGAGGAGGGAGGAAGAGTGAGAGAGAGGGAGGAAGAGAGAGAGAGGAGGCAGGAAGAGAGAAGAGGAGAGAAGAGAGAGAGGAGGGAGGAAGAGAGAGAGAGGAGGGAGGAAGAGTGAGAGGAGGGAGGAAGAGAGAGAGGAGGGAGGAAGAGAGAGAGAGGAGGGAGGAAGAGTGAGAGGAGGGAGGATAGAGAGAGGATTATTATATTTAAACATATTTATTTATAAACGCGATTATTATTTATTTACTTAAAACATTACATATTTATTATACTTAACATATTTATTTTTATATTTATTTACATATTTATACATATTCACATTATTTATTTTACTTATACATATTATTATATTATTTATTATTAATACATATTATTTACTATTAATACATTTATTATTATTTATTTACTTTAAAACATTTATTACATATATTACTTATTTTACTATTTATATTTATTATTTACTATCATATTATTTAAAACTACATTATTTACATATTATTTTACTTTATTTTTAATATACATTATTATATTGACATTTAATACATTTATTATTATACATTTAATATTTATTTTAACTATTATTATTTACTTAATTTAACACCATTTTATTACTATATTTACTTTATACTTACACATATATTATATTTTACTAAATATACATATTGTTCACATTATCACATTTATTTATACATTTACTCACATACATACATATTTCATATTATATTTCATATATTATTATTTTTATTATATTATTATTATATTATTACTATTACGCACTATTATATTATTATTAATATTGATATATTATACATATACATATTATTATTATATTATTATACATTATTATATTATTATACATTATTATTATTATTATACTATTATTATATTATTATATATTATTATTATATTTCATTTGATATTATATTATATTATTATTATTATTATACATATATTATTATACATATATTATACATATTATACATATTATTAGTTATTATTATACGATATTATATACATACATATTATATTATTATACATATATTAATTATGTCATTATTATTTATATAGAATTATATTATTACTATTATTATTAGAGATTGAGAATATTATTATTATATTATTAGAGAGAGCATTATATTATTATTATTATTATATTATTATTATATATATATTACATTACTACATTTATTTACATTTCATTATACGTACATATTATTTATTTACATTATTATATTTCATTTTCATAAATATTACTATTATTTACTTTATATATTACTTACATATTATTTATTTATTATTATACATTATATTTATTATATTATTTACTATATTACATATTATTATTTATTTATTTATTAAACATATTATTATTATTTATTTTTACTTACTAACATTATTACTTTACTATTTACTATATATTACATTATTTATTTATTACATTATTTACATATATATATTTATTTATATTAATTATTATATATTTATTATATTTCATTATTATTTATTTATTATTTATACATTATTTACATATTTATTTACTTAAAACATATATTATTATTTATTTATTATACAACATATTATTATTTATTATTATTTACACATATTACATATTTATTATTAAACATATTATTATTTATTACATATTATATTTATTATTACTTACAATATATTATTATTTTTACTTTTATCATTTATTATTTACTTATATTTACATATTACATATTTACTTACTTAACACATATTATTTATTTCATTTATTTATTATTTACATGTAAATATTTATACATTTATTTATTTAACATATATTCATATTATTATTTATTTAAACATTTACATATTTATTTACTTACATATTTACTTTATACTAACATTATTATTATACTATTTACATATTTATTTACTGTACATATTATTTATTTTTACTTATTAACATTTACATATTTATTTATATTACATTATTACTTTACTTATTTACATATTATATATTATTTACATGCTCATTTACTACATTATTTACTTATCACTATATTATTATTTTTCACTATTATTTACATATACATATCATTATATACATTTATTACTATCATTATTCATTTAATATGTTCACATTTATTACATTTACATATATTATTTATTTACATACTTATATATTATTATTTACTTATTATTACATATATATTATTTATACATGCACTCATACTATTATTTATTATTATTTACTTAAACATTATTATTATATTTACTTACAATATTTATTATTATTTATTACTTTAACATTATTTACTTATTAACATTTATTATTTATTATATTACATTATTATTATTTATTTTATATAATACATATTATTTATTACTATTAACATATTTATTATTATTTACTATTTATTACTTACACATATTATTATTATATATCATATTATTACTACATTATTATATTATTATTTATTTATTTACATATTATTATTTATTATTACATATTATTATTATTTATTATTATTTATTATATTATATATTTATACATTTATTATTTATTTATTAAACATTTATTTATTTATTTACTTAACACATATATTTATTTATTTACATATTTATTATTATATCAACATTATATTATTTATTATTTATATTACATACATATTATTTATATCATTTATTATTATTATTTACTTATAACACATATTATTTATTTATACATATTTATTATCTTACATATTTATTATTTATTATTCTAATCATTTATTATTTTTAAACATATTTACACATTTATATTTACACACATTATTATTTATTATTACTTATAACATTATTATTTATTATTATTAAACATATATTATTATTTTACTATTATTCACATTTATTATTTAATATATACATTATATATTTACTTTTACAAACATATTAATATTATTTTATTACATATTACTATTTATTATATACACATATTATTTATTTATTAATATTTATACATTATTTGACATAATATATTATTTATTTATATACATTATCACATACATTACACATTTATTTATATTAATATTTACACATAATATTTATTTATATAAATCACATTATTATTATTATTTATTATTACATTAAACATATTTTATTATTTATTAATATTAAACATTATTATTACTTATGTTATTAACACATATTTATTATTTACTATACATATTACATCATTGACATAATATTATATATATTACTATCATTTACACACATATTTACTTACATAACATATCATTTATTTATTTCTTTACCATTATTATTTATACAACGTACATTTACATATTTATTTACTACATTATTATATTATTTATTTATTTACATTATTATTTACTTTTTACATTAACATTACATATTTATATTAACAAGTATATATTATATATTAACAATATTCATTCAAGATCATTTATTTACTTAATTATAATAATCACATATTATTATTATTTACTAACACATCTCATATATATTACATTTACTAACACATATCATATTTATTTATTTATTAACATATTTATTTATTTACTATAAACATATTATTATTTATTAACTTTAACATATATATTGCTACTACATTATTATTTTATTTAACCACATTACTACATAAACATTACATTATTTATTATCACAATATTTATTATTATTATTTTTATGTCTACACTATTATTATTATTATTTATTTTATTTAAATGCATTATTATGTATTTTTTATATCATGAGACATATTATATTTATTTTTTATCTGACATATATCACTTATTATTTATTATTTAATATGTATACATTATCACTATTTATTATAATCTACTCACACTACTATTTCATTTTCAACTATATATCGCTATTATTTTTATTTTTTACTTAAATTGCCATTCATTATCTACATGATGAACATATTTTATTTATGATCTTAAGTATATATTAATATTTATTTATTATATAAAATATTATTACTTATATTATTAAATACACATTAAACAGGCACTAATTACATATTTACTTATATTTGTTATTCATGCTCATTTAATATACATAATATATTACTTATTACTAAACACACTATTACTTACAACATTATTACATTACTACTATTATATTATTATTTGATTGACCGTATATATATTTTACATGACATCCTATTATTAAGCATTATTAAAATATTCACATATTATTTTTATTAAACATATTTATTATTTATGACATAATATTATTACATTACACGTTACTATTTATTTTTATTTAAACATATATAACATGGATGACCAGACATTTATTATTTCTATAATGCACATATTTATTACTAAACATTATTTAAAACATATTATTACCTACTTGGTTTATGATGATGCATATATTATTAACATAACCATATGATTCATATTTACTTGTTATCTACATATTTACGGAAAACATATTATTATTTATTGACTGCAATATATATATAAATGATTGCTGAAACATTGATGTTACTGCATTAAACATGCCACATGGCATATTTACCATTAAAGTTTATTACGACCGGTATATTTAATAACATATCGGCATTACTTATCAAAACATCAGAATATTTAATAAATGACTCATATAAACACATATTACGACACGTATATGTTATATGGTGACCGGTATTTATATCGTACGATGAAAGATGATGAGGATAAATGAAACCTGTTTATTTATAAATATATATTATTTATCATTAAACTAGTATTATTTACATATTTATTTACTGACCTAGCATACATATGCATTATTTATTGGCTTAAAACATATATACATATATTTACTCAAAGTATTGTTATATATGCATTTTTTACTTAAAACATATTATTACATATTTATAATATATTAAAACATACATATTATTTATGATTAAATGCATACACATATTTACTTTACTCATGATGACACATATAATCATATTTAATGCCATATTTATTTACATGACCGTGTTACGATATTTATTTACGACACCAGATGACCATACATATGATATGATTAAAATATTTATCATGATGTTACCTACTTAATCCGTTATTTACAAACATCAGAAACATTATATATGACCGGGTATTTCTTGATCAGACTATCTATTATTTATTTATTACTAAAACATTTGATATTATTAACAATGACGTACACACACGAACATATACTATTATTTATTATTATTTACCATTAAACATATTAGTTTAGAATGACCGGTATATTTATTTATTTAAACATATTAAAAACATATAAATATTATTTGAAAACACGCACATATACTACATAAAACATAACGATATTTATTGATGACATATTAAGCATGATGTATTCAAATATTTATTTATTATGCTAGACAGATGATTGATGACCCACATATACATAACATGATGAAATCTCCATGATGATGCACATATATCTTAAGAACATGCATAACATATCGACCTATATATTTATTACATTAAACGCACACATATGATGACCTATTTAAACATGTTTCAACATTAAAACATATTTAAATATGTATATATATTATATGCAAACATATATATATACATGACCAGATAACAAACACTTGGTACATACATATAAAATGACTGCAAACATTATATTATGACCATATTTTAAAACATGATTTATGACCAGATATTTACATATAATATATTAAAACATATTTTTACATGACATATATTATTTATTATTTATGAAACATATTTACTATATTATTATGTTATTATCAAGATATTTTTATTATGCATATTATTTATATAAAACATTTATTTAATTTATATATTTATTATTTATTATTTAAATACATAATATATAAACATATATTTACATATTTATTTAACATTAAAATGTTATTTAATTATTTTATTTACGTTATATATAGAGGAGGGAGGAAGAGTGAGGAGGAGGGAGGAAGAGAGAGAGGAGGGACGAAGAGTGAGAGAGAAGGAGAAATGTGAGAGAGGAGGAGGAATAAACGAAAGGAGGGAGGAAGAGAGAGAGAGGAGGAGGAAGAGAGAGAGAGGAGGGAGGAAGAGAGAGAGAGGAGGGAGGAAGAGAGAGAGGGGAGGGAGGAAGATGAGAGAGGAGGGAGGAAGAGAGAGAGGGGAGGGAGGAAGAGCGAGAGATGATTTAACATATACATATTTATTTCATTTAAAATATTATTTATTTGAAAACAAACATTTACATATTATTTTACTAAACATATACATATTTATTTACTGAAAATATTTACATATTTACGCTATTATTAATATTTTACTAAACATATTATTATTTATTTGATGTTCATTTATTATTTATTTTTTACGATTACATATTATTTTTAACTAAATACATATTATTTACTTATCATTCATACATTATTTTACGCACATATTATTATTATTTTTTACGCACATATATATATGCCATAATATTTCAGAGAGGAGGGAGGAAGAGTGAGAGGATGGATGAAGAGAGAGAGAGGAGGGGATAAGAGGAGAGAGGATGGAGGAAGAGTGAGAGGAGGGAGGATAGAGAGAGGAGGAAAGAGTGAGAGAGAAGGGAGGAAGAGTGAGGAGGGATAAAGAGTGAGAGAGGAGGGAGGAAGAGAGAGAGTAGGAGGAAGAGAGAGAGGGAGTGGAGAAGAGCGAGAGAGGAGGGAGAAGAGAGAGAGAGGAGGAGGAAGAGAGAGAGTTTAGGATGGAAGAGGAGAGAGGAGGGAGAAGAGAGAGAGAGTAGAGAGGAGGAGAAGAGTGGAGATTTTTTTATTATATATATATATATTTTTATAAAACATAATATATTATTTATTTTTAAACATTATTATTATTATTTATAAACATATATTATTTACTTTTACTTTATATCTACATATTTTATTTACTTAAAACATATTATATTTTATTTTAAACATAATTTTATCATTATTTAATATATTTATTTACTATATATATATATTATATATTTATTTATGAAAATATGTCATATTACATTTACATATATCATATATTATATAACATATTATTTTATTATTATTTATATTATTTAAATATTATACATTATTTTTGATAAAATATTTATACATTATTGATGCATTTACATATTATTATAAAAAATATGATGCAATATATTTATTTTATGCACATTGAACATATTTATTTACTAAACATATTATTTTATTTTTATGACATATTATTATTATTTACAAAATATTTATATATTTATTTTTTATTAAAACATAATATTATTTAGGAAGATAGATGATGGATAAAGAGAGAGGAGGGAGGAAGAGTGAGAGAGGAGGGAGAAGAGAGAGGAGGGAGGAAGAGTGAGAGAGGAGGAGGAAGAGAGAGAGGAGGAAAGAGAGAGAGAGGAGGGAGGGGAGAGAGGAGGGAGGAAGAACGAGAGGGAGGAAGAGAGAGAGAGGAGGGAGGAAGAGAGAGAGAGGAGGGAGAAGAGAGAGAGGAGGAGGAAGAGAGAGAGAGGGAGGGAGGAATATATATATGGATTTAGGAAGAGTTGAGATTATTTAGTTAGAGAGATATATTAGTTATGACTATTTAGATGAGTATGTAAAGAGATGTATATTATTTATTAAGAGATATATAGATGAGGGGATGGAAGAGATATTTGTTTATGAAGATATAGATTATTTATGAAGATATAGATATTTTGGAGGAGAGAGAGAGAGAGGAGGAAGGAAGAGAGAGAGAGAGAGGAGGAAGAGAGAGAGGAGGGAGGAAGAGAGAGAGAGGAGGAAGGAAGAGAGAGAGAGAGAGGAGGGAGGAAGAGAGAGAGGAGGAGGAAGAGAGAGAGAGGAGGGAGGAAGAGGAGAGAGAGGAGGGAGGAAGAAACGAAAGAGGGAGGAAGAGAGAGAGAGGAGGGGAGGAAGAGAGAGTAGGAGGGAGAAGAGAGAGAGAGGGAGAAGAGAGAGAGAGGGAGGTGAGAGAGAGGGGAGGAGGAAGAGAGAGAGAGGAGGGAGGAAGAGAGAGAGAGGAGGGAGGAAGAGAGAGAGAGGAGGAAGGGAAGAGAGAGAGGAGGAGGGAGAGAGAGAGAGGAGGAAGGAAGAGAGAGAGAGAGAGGAGGGAGGAAGAGAGAGAGGAGGAAGGAAGAGAGAGAGAGAGAGGAGGGAGGAAGAGAGAGAGGAGGGAGGAAGAGAGAGAGCAATACGTAACCGAACGAAGTACAAC
>NW_027039303.1:40000-55482 GCF_034236695.1 Oncorhynchus nerka | reverse complement strand
CTTCAGGGGATATAGCCTGTCCTATCCTTTCTGCATGGTTGGAAGATGACACCAACTCCGGCCTCTCTCTCTCATACTCTCGACAACCGTCATGCTGTCGCTCAGACATTAAACCAAAGCCGAGCACCTAATGTGTTTGGAGTCTCTGCTTTAATGAAGCCATGATGTCGTTAAGAGGCCAGGGTCGCGGAGAGGTCAATCCGTAGCCTGTGTGTGCCCTGAGGCATTCTGGGTATTATGGATCCCAGCATAGGGCTCAACCCCCATTGGCCGGCCGGTCGTCGTGTGTCTCACTGGCAGGCTGTCAGGTCATCTAAGTGTGTCATCGATCTTTACGGGCACCCAGGGTGTCGATACACACTATGCCAAGCTGTCCAGGAAACTGGTCTCTAGTCCCTATGCCAAGCTGTCCAGGAAACTGGTCTCTAGTCCCTATGCTAAGCTGTCCAGGAAACAGGTCTCTAGTCACTATGCCAAGCTGTCCAGGAAACAGGTCTCTAGTCCCTATGCCAAGCTGTACAGGAAACTGGTCTCTAGTCCCTATGCCAAGCTGTACAGGAAACTGGTCTCTAGTCCCTATGCCAAGCTGTCCAGGAAACTGGTCTCTAGTCCCTATGCCAAGCTGTCCAGGAAACTGGTCTCTAGTCCCTATGCCAAGCTGTCCAGGAAACTGGTCTCTAGTCCCTATGCCAAGCTGTCCAGGAAACTGGTCTCTAGTCCCTATGCCAAGCTGTCCAGGAAACTGGTCTCTAGCCCCTATGCCAAGCTGTCCAGGAAACTGGTCTCTAGTCCCTATGCCAAGCTGTCCAGGAAACTGGTCTCTAGTCCCTATGCCAAGCTGTCCAGGAAACTGGTCTCTAGTCCCTATGCCAAGCTGTCCAGGAAACTGGCCTCTAGTCACTATGCCAAGCTGTCCAGGAAACTGGCCTGGTCTCTAGTAACTATGCCAAGCTGTCCAGGAAACTGGTCTCTAGTCCCTATGCCAAGCTGTCCAGGAAACTGGTCTCTAGTCCCTATGCCAAGCTGTCCAGGAAACTGGCTCTGGTCCTATGCCAAGCTGTCCAGGAAACTGGCCTGGTCACTATGCTGTCCAGGAAACTGGCCTGGTCACTATGCCAAGCTGTCCAGGAAACTGGCCTGGTCACTATGCCAAGCTGTCCAGGAAACTGGTCTCTAGTCACTATGCCAAGCTGTCCAGGAAACTGGTCTCTAGTCCCTATGCCAAGCTGTCCAGGAAACTGGCCTGGTCACTATGCCAAGCTGTCCAGGAAACTGGCCTGGTCACTATGCCAAGCTGTCCAGGAAACTGGCCTGGTCACTATGCCAAGCTGTCCAGGAAACTGGCCTCTAGTCACTATGCCAAGCTGTCCAGGAAACTGGTCTCTAGTCACTATGCCAAGCTGTCCAGGAAACTGGTCTCTAGTCCCTATGCCAAGCTGTCCAGGAAACAGGTCTCTAGTCCCTATGCCAAGCTGTCCAGGAAACTGGCCTGGTCACTATGCCAAGCTGTCCAGGAAACTGGCCTGGTCACTATGCCAAGCTGTCCAGGAAACTGGCCTGGTCACTATGCCAAGCTGTCCAGGAAACTGGCCTCTAGTCACTATGCCAAGCTGTCCAGGAAACTGGCCTCTAGTCACTATGCCAAGCTGTCCAGGAAACTGGCCTGGTCACTATGCCAAGCTGTCCAGGAAACTGGCCTGGTCACTATGCCAAGCTGTCCAGGAAACTGGCCTGGTCACTATGCCAAGCTGTCCAGGAAACTGGTCTCTAGTCACTATGCCAAGCTGGTCTCTAGTCCCTATGCCAAGCTGTCCAGGAAACAGGTCTCTAGTCCCTATGCCAAGCTGTCCAGGAAACTGGCCTGGTCACTATGCCAAGCTGTCCAGGAAACTGGCCTGGTCACTATGCCAAGCTGTCCAGGAAACTGGCCTGGTCACTATGCCAAGCTGTCCAGGAAACTGGCCTGGTCACTATGCCAAGCTGTCCAGGAAACTGGCCTGGTCACTATGCCAAGCTGTCCAGGAAACTGGTCTCTAGTCACTATGCCAAGCTGTCCAGGAAACTGGCCTCTAGTCACTATGCCAAGCTGTCCAGGAAACTGGTCTCTAGTCCCTATGCCAAGCTGTCCAGGAAACTGGCCTGGTCACTATGCCAAGCTGTCCAGGAAACTGGCCTCTAGTCACTATGCCAAGCTGTCCAGGAAACTGGTCTCTAGTCCCTATGCCAAGCTGTCCAGGAAACTGGCCTCTAGTCACTATGCCAAGCTGTCCAGGAAACTGGTCTCTAGTCCCTATGCCAAGCTGTCCAGGAAACTGGCCTGGTCACTATGCCAAGCTGTCCAGGAAACTGGCCTCTCACTATGTCAAGCTGTCCAGGAAACTGGCCACTATGCTGCTGTCCAGGAAACTGGCCTGGTCACTATGCCAAGCTGTCCAGGAAACTGGCCTGGTCACTATGCCAAGCTGTCCAGGAAACTGGCCTGGTCACTATGCCAAGCTGTCCAGGAAACTGGCCTGGTCACTATGCCAAGCTGTCCAGGAAACTGGCCTGGTCACTATGCCAAGCTGTCCAGGAAACTGGCCTGGTCACTATGCCAAGCTGTCCAGGAAACTGGCCTCTAGTCCCTATGCCAAAACTGGCTGTCCCTATTCCAAGTTGTCCAGGAAACTGGCCTGGTCACTATGCCAAGCTGTCCAGGAAACTGGCCTCTAGTCACTATGCCAAGCTGTCCAGGAAACTGGCTCTAGTCACTATGCCAAGCTGTCCAGGAAACTGGCCTCTAGTCACTATGCCAAGCTGTCCAGGAAACTGGTCTCTAGTCCCTATGCCAAGCTGTCCAGGAAACTGGCCTGGTCACTATGCCAAGCTGTCCAGGAAACTGGCCTCTAGTCACTATGCCAAGCTGTCCAGGAAACTGGCCTGGTCACTATGCCAAGCTGTCCAGGAAACTGGCCTCTAGTCACTATGCCAAGCTGTCCAGGAAACTGGCCTGGTCACTATGCCAAGCTGTCCAGGAAACTGGCCTGGTCACTATGCCAAGCTGTCCAGGAAACTGGCCTGGTCACTATGCCAAGCTGTCCAGGAAACTGGCCTCTAGTCACTATGCCAAGCTGTCCAGGAAACTGGCCTGGTCACTATGCCAAGCTGTCCAGGAAACTGGCCTGGTCACTATGCCAAGCTGTCCAGGAAACTGGCCTGGTCACTATGCCAAGCTGTCCAGGAAACTGGCCTGGTCACTATGCCAAGCTGTCCAGGAAACTGGCCTGGTCACTATGCCAAGCTGTCCAGGAAACTGGCCTGGTCACTATGCCAAGCTGTCCAGGAAACTGGCCTGGTCATGTGTGGAAATGACATGAGGGAGACACACTGCTGTAAGAAAGGAAGTTGAGTTGCAGGGCAAAGAGGAAGAGGGAGAAAGAGGTCCAACACTCACTATAAGACAACATGTTTAGTAAACACATGTTCAGTACAGCTTTGTGGAACTGCAGGTAGAAATATATCATGTAGAACAGATATGACTGTCTGTCATATGGAACAAGATATCGTGTCAGCTCTATTGATGGAATTTCTATCTGAAATGTACTTTGCGCCCTCCAGGTTTAGGTTTAGGAGAGGAGCAGAGACTGAAGCGACAGCTTGAAGGAAGCTCATTCCAGCCGCTAGCCTCTAGCCGCCAGTCTCCAGCCTCTAGTATCCCGCCTCGTGTCTCCAGCCGCTAGCCTCCAGCCGCTAGCCTCCAGCCGCTAGCCTCTAGTCTCCAGCCTCTAGTCTCCAGCCTCTAGTCTCCAGCCTCTAGTCTCCAGCCTCTAGTCTCCAGCCTCTAGACTCCAGACTCAGACTCCAGCCTCTAGACTCAGACTCCAGCCTCTAGACTCAGACTCCAGCCTCTAGACTCAGACTCCAGCCTCTAGACTCAGACTCCGGCCTCTAGACTCCGGCCTCTAGACTCAGACTCCGGCCTCTAGCCTCCAGCCTCTAGTCTCCAGCCTCTAGTCTCCAGCCTCTAGTCTCCAGTCTCTAGTCTCCAGTCTCTAGTCTCCAGCCTCTAGTCTCCAGCCTCTAGTCTCCAGCCTCTAGTCTCCAGCCTCTTACACACACACACACACACACACACACACACACACACACACACACACACACACACATCTTACACACACACACACACACTTACACACACACAGCTTCTGCTATCGGGCAAACAGAGGAGAAAGTGCCTGAAGACACTGATCAAAGTAAGACAAAGAACAAGTGGAGAAGAGACTTACTATAGAATATAGACAGTGTGTTATGCTAAATAAATCTAATACATATTTCCACTAAGCCCAAGGCTGACTAGGGATTCAATTGTTCTCAGTTAAAACAGATGAAACACACACACACCTTACACACACACACACACACACACACACACACACACACACACACACCTTACACACACACACACACACACACACACACACACACACACACACACACACACACACACACACACACACCTTACACACACACACACACACACACACACACACACACACACACACACACACACACACACACACACACACACACACCACACCACACACACACACACCTACTACTACTATTACTACTGGTATGAAATCAAGGTGTGAAATCAAGCACCTACCTTTCAATCAACACAAAGGCTTTTTCAAATGTCCTTGATGATTGTTGGTTGTGCTGAACAGAGAACACATAGAACAGAGCTCATCTGTCGGACACACACACACACACACACACACACACACACACACACACACACACACACACACACACACACACACACACAACACAAAGGAGAGGAGAGAGAAGGGGAGGAGAGAGAGGAGAGAGAGAAGGAGAGGAGAGAGAGGAGAGAGAAGGAGAGGAGAGAAGGGGAGGAGAAGGTGAAGGAGAGGAAAGAGAGAAGAGGAGGAGAAGGTGAAGGAGAGGAGAGAGAGAAGGAGAGGAAAGAGAGAAGGGGAGGAGAAGGTGAAGGAGAGGAGAGAGAGAATGAGAGGAGAGAGAGAAGGAGAGGAGAGGAGAGAGAGAAGGAGAGGAGAGAGAGGAGAGAGAGAAGGAGAGGAGAGGAGAGAGAGGAGAGAGAGAAGGAGAGGAGAGAGAGGAGAGGAGAGGAGAGGAGAGAGAGAAGAGGAGGAGAGGAGAGAGAGAAGGAGAGGAGAGAGAGGAGAGAGAGAAGGAGAGGAGAGGAGAGGAGAGAGAGAAGGAGAGGAGAGAGAGGGGAGAGGAGAGAGAGGAGAGAGAAGGAGAGGAGAGAGAGAGGAGAGAGAGAAGGAGAGGAGAGGAGAGAGAGAAGGAGAGGAGAGAGAGAGGAGAGAGAGAAGGAGAGGAGAGGAGAGAGAGAAGGAGAGGAGAGAGAGGAGAGAGAGAAGGAGAGGAGAGGAGAGAGAGAAGGAGAGGAGAGAGAGAGGAGAGAGAGAAGGAGCGGAATGGAGCGAGGGAGGGAAAGAAAACCATAGAGAGATAAGAGAGAGATGGGTCCAGCACAGTGGAAACAATATTGATAAAGAATTTACTGCTTCAGAGATCAGTTTGGAGAATAAATGAAATGCGTACAGCTGTGGTGGATTACTGCTTCAGAGATCAGTTTGGAGAATAAATTAAATGCGTACAGCTGTGGTGGATAAGGAATGTGGGTAATAACACACACAAATACATGTTCTGCTGGCAGCTATTCTGGTTGTCATTCAGTCTGCTAACCGGCTGGCAGCTATTCTGGTTGTCATTCAGTCTGCTAACCGGCTGGCAGCTATTCTGGTTGTCATTCAGTCTGCTAACCGGCTGGCAGCTATTCTGGTTGTCATTCAGTCTGCTAACCGGCTGGCAGCTATTCTGGTTGTCATTCAGTCTGCTAACTGGCTGGCAGCTATTCTGGTTGTCATTCAGTCTGCTAACCGGCTGGCAGCTATTCTGGTTGTCATTCAGTCTGCTAACCGGCTGGCAGCTATTCTGGTTGTCATTCAGTCTGCTAACTGGCTGGCAGCTATTCTGGTTGTCATTCAGTCTGCTAACCGGCTGGCAGCTATTCTGGTTGTCATTCAGTCTGCTAACTGGCTGGCAGCTATTCTGGTTGTCATTCAGTCTGCTAACCGGCTGGCAGCTATTCTGTTTGTCATTCAGTCTGCTAACTGGCTGGCAGCTATTCTGTTGGACCAACTCCAGTCCTCCAACAGTCCAACTCCAGTCCTCCAGTACCCCCAACAGCCCAACTCCAGTACCTCCAACAGCCCAACTCCAGTCCTCCAGTACCCCCAACAGCCCAACTCCAGTCCTCCAGTACCCCCAACAGCCCAACTCCAGTCCTCCAGTACCCCCAACAGCCCAACTCCAGTACCCCCAACAGCCCAACTCATGTCCTCCAGTACCCCCCCAACAGCCCAACTCCAGTCCTCCAGTACCCCCAACAGCCCAACTCCAGTCCTCCAGTACCCCCAACAGCCCAACTCCAGTACCTCCAACAGCCCAACTCCAGTCCTCCAGTACCCCCAACAGCCCAACTCCAGTCCTCCAGTACCCCCAACAGCCCAACTCCAGTCCTCCAGTACCCCCAACAGCCCAACTCCAGTCCTCCAGTACCCCCAACAGCCCAACTCCAGTCCTCCAGTACCCCCAACAGCCCAACTCCAGTACCTCCAACAGCCCAACTCCAGTCCTCTAGTACCCCCAACAGCCCAACTCCAGTCCTCCAGTACCCCCAACAGCCCAACTCCAGTACCCCCAACAGCCCAACTCCAGTCCTCCAGTACCCCCCCAACAGCCCAACTCCAGTCCCCCAACAGCCCAACTCCAGTCCTCCAGTCCCCCCAACAGCCCAACTCCAGTCCTCCAGTCCCCCAACAGCCCAACTCCAGTCCTCCAGTACCCCCAACAGCCCAACTCCAGTCCTCCAGTACCCCCAACAGCCCAACTCCAGTCCTCCAACAGCCCAACTCCCTCCAGTCCCCCAACAGCCCAACTCCAGTCCTCCAGTCCCCCAACAGCCCAACTCCAGTCCTCCAGTACCCCCAACAGCCCAACTCCAGTCCTCCAGTACCCCCAACAGCCCAACTCCAGTCCCCCCAACAGACCAACTCCAGTCCCCCCAACAGACCAACTCCAGTCCCTCCAATAGCATACACGGTGCAGGCCTGGTGTTACGGAGAGCGAGTGCCCGGTAGCTCACGGTGCAGGCCTGGTGTTACGGAGAGTGAGTGCCCGGTAGCTCACGGTGCAGGCCTGGTGTTACGGAGAGTGAGTGCCCGGTAGCTCACGGTGCAGGCCTGGTGTTACAGAGAGTGAGTGCCCGGTAGCTCACCGTTAGGGTTGCAGGGTGTATTTCTTAACATCTTCCAAGTTTATCAATAAACTACCAGAATTGTGGTTTATTTCAAGGATTTTATGTGATCTATCACATTTAGTTACCCTTTTGGGTACTTCAGATTATCACAGGTGTCAGTAATTATCTCTGTCCCTCTGAGGCCGTATCACATGTCCAAAAATATGGAATAATTAAATAAGAAGATTTTTTTTTTCAAATAAAGAATGACAAAACTGTAAAACAGTATGTTAAATATAACCTTCAACTCAGTGAATTACCACTGGTGTTTCATATGAGGGTTTCAGCATGAAATAGCCTTTATTTATAGTATTTTATTGGGACACAATTTGATTTATTTTACGATGTGAATATGTATTTGTTGCCAATGTTTTGCACTATGTAGGGAATCAGGTTCTATAGGGCTCTGGTCTAAAGTAGTGCACTATGTAGGGAATAGGGCTCTGGTCTAAAGTAGTGCACTATGTAGGGAATCAGGTTCTATAGGGCTCTGGTCTAAAGTAGTGCACTATGTAGGGAATCAGGTTCTATAGGGCTCTGGTCTAAAGTAGTGCACTATGTAGGGAATCAGGTTCTATAGGGCTCTGGTCTAAAGTAGTGCACTATGTAGGGAATCAGGTTCTATAGGGCTCTGGTCTAAAGTAGTGCACTATGTAGGGAATCAGGTTCTATAGGGCTCTGGTCTAAAGTAGTGCACTATGTAGGGAATCAGGTTCTATAGGGCTCTGGTCTAAAGTAGTGCACTATGTAGGGAATCAGGTTCTATAGGGCTCTGGTCTAAAGTAGTGCACTATGTAGGGAATCAGGTTCTATAGGGCTCTGGTCTAAAGTAGTGCACTATGTAGGGAATCAGGTTCTATAGGGCTCTGGTCTAAAGTAGTGCACTATGTAGGGAATCAGGTTCTATAGGGCTCTGGTCTAAAGTAGTGCACTATGTAGGGAATCAGGTTCTATAGGGCTCTGGTCTAAAGTAGTGCACTATGTAGGGAATCAGGTTCTATAAAGGGTGCTCTGGGCTCTGTCTAAAGTAGTGCACTATGTAGGGAATCAGGTTCTATAGGGCTCTGGTCTAAAGTAGTGCACTATGTAGGGAATCAGGTTCTATAGGGCTCTGGTCTAAAGTAGTGCACTATGTAGGGAATCAGGTTCTATAGGGCTCTGGTCTAAAGTAGTGCACTATGTAGGGAATCAGGTTCTATAGGGCTCTGGTCTAAAGTAGTGCACTATGTAGGGAATCAGGTTCTATAGGGCTCTGGTCTAAAGTAGTGCACTATGTAGGAATCAGGTTCTATAGGGCTCTGGTCTAAAGTAGTGCACTATGTAGGGAATCAGGTTCTATAGGGCTCTGGTCTAAAGTAGTGCACTATGTAGGGAATCAGGTTCTATAGGGCTCTGGTCTAAAGTAGTGCAGTAGGAATCAGGTTCTAGGCTCTGGTCTAAAGTAGTGCTCAGGTTCTGGGCTCTGGTCTAAAGTAGTGCACTATGTAGGGAATCAGGTTCTATAGGGCTCTGGTCTAAAGTAGTGCACTATGTAGGGAATCAGGTTCTATAGGGCTCTGGTCTAAAGTAGTGCACTATGTAGGGAATCAGGGCTCTGGTCTAAAGTAGTGCACTATGTAGGAATCAGGTTCTCTGGTCTAAAGTAGTGCACTATGTAGGGAATCAGGTTCTATAGGGCTCTGGTCTAAAGTAGTGCACTATGTAGGGAATCAGGTTCTATAGGGCTCTGGTCTAAAGTAGTGCACTATGTAGGGAATCAGGTTCTAGGGCTCTGGTCTAAAGTAGTGCACTATGGGGAATAGGGCTCTGGTCTAAAGTAGTGCACTATGTAGGGAATAGGGCTCTGGGCTCTGGTGTAAAGTAGTGCACTATGGGGAATCAGGTTCTATAGGGCTCTGGTCTAAAGTAGTGCACTATGTAGGGAATCAGGTTCTATAGGGCTCTGGTCTAAAGTAGTGCACTATGTAGGGAATCAGGTTCTATAGGGCTCTGGTCTAAAGTAGTGCACTATGTAGGGAATCTTCTATAGGGCTCTGGTCTAAAGTAGTGCACTATGTAGGGAATCAGGTTCTATAGGGCTCTGGTCTAAAGTAGTGCACTATGTAGGGAATAGGGCTCTGGTCTAAAGTAGTGCACTATGTAGGGAATAGGGCTCTGGTGTAAAGTAGTGCACTATGTAGGGAATCAGGTTCTATAGGGCTCTGGTCTAAAGTAGTGCACTATGTAGGGAATCAGGTTCTATAGGGCTCTGGTCTAAAGTAGTGCACTATGTAGGGAATCAGGTTCTATAGGGCTCTGGTCTAAAGTAGTGCACTATGTAGGGAATCAGGTTCTATAGGGCTCTGGTCTAAAGTAGTGCACTATATAGGGAATAGGGTGCCATTTTGATCAAAAGTCAATAGTTGACAGAGTTTCAGAGGTAACAAACAAAAAATGAAGTATGTTATTTTCTGTTGAGCCGTCTGGTTCATCTACTAGTAACACAAGGACAATATGGACACAGATGTAAAAAATAAATACTATATTATAATAATACAAATTAAAGTTATTCATGTATAAATTACAAACGGTACGATAGGATTGCCATAGATTTTCTGTTAATTACCAAAAGTATTGAAGATTACAGTAACTTTCGGTAAACTACCGGGAAGGTTTGCAACCCTACTCACTAAGGTACCATGGACAGAGACAGACTAACAGGCCCGAGTGGAGCTAGTGGCGAGTCTGGTGTCTCATCCCAATGCCTGTTAAACAGACAGAGGAGAGGATGTCTCATCCCAATGCCTGTTATACAGACAGAGGAGAGGATGTCTCATCCCAATGCCTGTTAAACAGACAGAGGAGAGGATGTCTCATCCCAATGCCTGTTATACAGAGTAGAGGAGAGGATGTCTCATCCCAATGCCTGTTAAACAGACAGAGGAGGAGAGATGTCTCATCCCAATGCCTGTTAAACAGACAGACATCCCAATGCCTGTTAAGGAGAGGATGTCTCATCCCAATGCCTGTTAAACAGACAGAGTAGAGGAGAGGATGTCTCATCCCAATGCCTGTTATACAGAGTAGAGGAGAGGATGTCTCATCCCAATGCCTGTTAAACAGACAGAGGAGAGGATGTCTCATCCCAATGCCTGTTAAACAGACAGAGGAGAGGATGTCTCATCCCAATGCCTGTTAAACAGACAGAGGAGAGGATGTCTCATCCCAATGCCTGTTAAACAGACAGAGGAGAGGATGTCTCATCCCAATGCCTGTTAAACAGAGTAGAGGAGAGGATGTCTCATCCCAATGCCTGTTATACAGACAGAGGAGAGGATGTCTCATCCCAATGCCTGTTAAACAGACAGAGGAGAGGATGTCTCATCCCAATGCCTGTTAAACAGACAGAGGAGAGGATGTCTCATCCCAATGCCTGTTAAACAGAGTAGAGGAGAGGATGTCTCATCCCAAAGCCTGTTATACAGACAGAGGAGAGGATGTCTCATCCCAATGCCTGTTATACAGACAGAGTAGAGGATGTCTCATCCCAAAGCCTGTTAAACAGACAGAGGAGAAGATGTCTCATCCCAATGCCTGTTAAACAGACAGAGGAGAGGATGTCTCATCCCAATGCCTGTTATACAGACAGAGGAGAGGATGTCTCATCCCAATGCCTGTTATACAGACAGAGTAGAGGAGAGGATGTCTCATCCCAATGCCTGTTAAACAGACAGAGGAGAGGATGTCTCATCCCAATGCCTGTTAAACAGACAGAGGAGAGGATGTCTCATCCCAATGCCTGTTAAACAGACAGAGGAGAGGATGTCTCATCCCAATGCCTGTTAAACAGACAGAGGAGGAGAGATGTCTCATCCCAAAGCCTGTTAAACAGACAGAGGAGAGGATGTCTCATCCCAATGCCTGTTATACAGACAGAGAGAGAGGATGTCTCATCCCAATGCCTGTTAAACAGACAGAGGAGAAGATGTCTCATCCCAATGCCTGTTAAACAGACAGAGGAGAGAGGATGTCTCATCCCAATGCCTGTTAAACAGACAGAGGAGAGGATGTCTCATCCCAATGCCTGTTATACAGACAGACAGAGGAGAGGATGTCTCATCCCAATGCCTGTTAAACAGACAGAGGAGAGGATGTCTCATCCCAATGCCTGTTAAACAGACAGAGGAGAGGATGTCTCATCCCAAGCCTGTTAAACAGACAGAGGAGAGGATGTCTCATCCCAATGCCTGTTAAACAGACAGAGGAGAGTAGAGGATGTCTCATCCCAATGCCTGTTAAACAGACAGAGGAGAGGATGTCTCATCCCAATGCCTGTTATACAGACAGAGTAGAGACCCATCTAATGCCTGGAGGATGTCTCATCCCAATGCCTGTTATACAGACAGAGTAGAGGAGAGGATGTCTCATCCCAATGCCTGTTAAACAGACAGAGGAGAGGATGTCTCATCCCAAGCCTGTTAAACAGACAGAGGAGAGGATGTCTCATCCCAAGACTTCTGTCCAGACAGAGTGAGTGTAGTCCAAAGCCTGTTATACAGAGTAGAGGAGAGGATGTCTCATCCCAATGCCTGTTAAACAGACAGAGGAGAGGATGTCTCATCCCAAGCCTGTTATACAGACAGACAGAGGAGAGGAGAGGATGTCTCATCCCAAACCGAACCCTAGTGACACCCAAGGTGTCTGGACAAAGTCTTTCCCTATACAGGGATTAGGTGTCATTTGGGACTGACGATATGCTACCAGGACTCTCGTGAGCACAAGGGTTCACGAATCCAACCCTGTTGACAAGAAGCTTTCATTATCTGATTAGTTATTGATGTGACAGGGTGGAGGAGAGGAGAGGAGGGAGAAAGGAGAAGGGCCCGAGGACATTGATGTGACAGGGTGGAGGAGAGGAGAGGAGAGGAGAGGAGAGGAGAGGAGAGAGAGGAGAGGAGAGGAGAGGAGAGGAGAGGAGAGGAGAGGAGAGGGTGTAGGGAGAAAGGAGAAGGGCCCGAGGACATTGATGTGACAGGGTGGAGGAGAGGGAGAGGGGAGAGGAGAGGGAGAGGAGAGGAGAGGAGAGGAGAGGAGAGGGAGAAAGGAGAAGGGCCCGAGGACATTGATGTGACAGGGTGGAGGAGAGGAGAGGAGAGGAGAGGAGAGGAGAGGAGAGGAGAGGAGAGGAGAGGAGAGGAGAGAAAGGCCCGAGGACACGGACCTTCAGAGGTAGCAATTACACATTTGATCTTCCTTCCTCTTTAGAGAGCTTTTCAAACCTCTTCTTCTCAAGTTTTCCCCCAAACGGCCTCCAGGCACAGTGGATCTCTTTTGTAAAAAAAAAACAGACCTTCTGCTTTATTTATTTAATTCAGAAGGTCAGAATGAAATGAAAGACATGAATTAGATTTTTTTGAAAATAATATTTGGGTCGAGGTTATTTGATTTGAATCATATATATGATCTGTGCTTCGTGCTGCTCTTCTTCAAACCTAGGAACTATGTAAGTGATAGTTATACTGTAACTTCTGTCCACGTGACACTAGGGGGTTGGTGTAGTCTCCTATCTAGAGACTTCTGTCCACAGTCTCCTATGGTTAATGTACAGTAACAGTAGGATATGTCTCAGTGACAGAGTTCACAACAGAAGACTTCGTTAACAGACCTTCACTGACCAGACACCTCTAGACCCATCTAACTCCATGGCACATGTCAACTCCTACTAGAGACTTCTGTCCATACTCTGTCTCTGTCCACGGTTGGTGTAGTCTCCTATCTAGAGACTCCTGTCCACGGTTGGTGTAGTCTCCTATCTAGAGACTTCTGTCCACGGTTGGTGTAGTCTCCTATCTAGAGACTTCTGTCCACGGTTGGTGTAGTCTCCTATCTAGAGACTTCTGTCCACGGTTGGTGTAGTCTCCTATCTAGAGACTTCTGTCCACGGTTGGTGTAGTCTCCTATCTAGAGACTTCTGTCCACAGTTGGTGTAGTCTCCTATCTAGAGACTTCTGTCCACGGTTGGTGTAGTCTCCTATCTAGAGACTTCTGTCCACGGTTGGTGTAGTCTCCTATCTAGAGACTTCTGTCCACAGTTGGTGTAGTCTCCTATCTAGAGACTTCTGTCCACAGTTGGTGTAGTCTCCTATCTAGAGACTTCTGTCCATTCACACCGAGGGGCTGCATCTAGGGCCTGTAACTAGGGCCTGTAACTAGGGCCTGTAACTCAGCAATCCATTCATTCATTCATTCATACATCCAGCCAGCCATTCATCCTTCCATCCATCCATCCTTCCATCTAGCCAGCCAGCCATTCATCCTTCCATCCATCCATCCATCTATCCTTCCATCTAGCCATCCATCCAACCATCCATCTATACATCCATCCATCCATCCATCCATCCATCCATCCATCCATCCATCCATCCATCCATCCATCCATCCATCCATCCATCCATCCGTCCATCCATCCAACTATACATCCATCCATCCATCCGTCCATCCATCCATCCAACCATCCATCCGTCCATCCATCCATCTATACATCTATACATCCATCCATCTATACATCCATCCATCTATACATCCATCCATCCAGGTCAAAGATGATAGAAAGTACAGAAAGTGCTCCAGTCATCAGAGGGAGAATGAACTCTGAAGCGACCTGTATGTGCGTCATAACTTAAAGAGCCACAGCTAAGACATTAGACATAAGAGTCCAAGACATAGAGTCTGATCAACTGATAGTGAGAATGAACCCTGTCAGGAACACAACAACACACTTCAGGACAGGAACACAACAACACACTTCAGGACAGGAACACAACAACAACACACCACTGCCTAGCTAGCAACCTTCCTTATATAAGGTGCATTGATAATACAGAGAACGGAGAGAACAAATGACACCATATTCACTATGTAGTGCACTACTATTGACCCAGGCCCATTGGGAATAGGGCGCCATTAAGGACGAAACTAGAGAGAACTGCCTGCTTCTCTCTCTCTCTCTCTCTCTGTGTCTCTCTCTCTCTGCCTCTCTCTCTCTGTGTCTCTCTCTCTCTGCCTCTCTCTCTCTCTGCGTCTCTCTCTCTCTGCCTCTCTCTCTCTCTCTCTCTCTCTCTGCCTCTCTCTCTCTCTGCTCTCTCTCTCTCTCTCTCTCTCTCTCTCTCTCTCTCTCTCTCTCTGTGTCTCTCTCTCTGCTCTCTGTGTCTCTCTCTCTGTGTCTCTCTCTCTGTCTCTCTCTGTGTCTCTCTCTGTGTCTCTCTCTCTGCCTCTCTCTCTCTCTGTGTCTCTCTCTGTGTCTCTCTCTCTCTGTCTCTCTCTCTCTCTCTGCCTCTCTCTCTCTCTGTCTCTCTCTCTCTCTGCCTCTCTGTCTCTCTCTGTGTCTGTCTCTCTCTCTCTGTCTCTCTCTCTCTCTGTCTCTCTCTCTCTCTGTCTCTCTCTGCTCTCTCTCTCTGTCTCTCTCTGTCTCTCTCTCTCTCTCTGCTCTCTCTCTCTCTCTCTGCCTCTCTCTCTCTCTCTGTGTCTCTCTCTCTCTCTCTGCCTCTCTCTCTCTGCATCTCTCTCTCTCTCTCTCTCTCTCTCTCTGTCTCTCTCTCTCTGTGTGTGTCTCTCTCTCTCTGCTGTCTCTCTCTGGCTCTCTGTGTCTCTCTCTGCTCTCATTCATCTATAACTGCTGAGGACCTGAGTGTCTTGAGAAACTGTCAACTGTTTCATAGTAAACCTGTAATGTATAGCAGTCATATATCATAGCAGGCCTTCAACCCTGGAGGCCCTAAAGTCAAAGATAAAAGGGCCTTGCTTGTATATTATAAGCCAAAGACCCAACAGCTGACGGCGCATTTCTCAGATATACTCTTTTCCTCATGTCCTTTCCTAACCAGGGATGGAACTTCTACTGGCACCTGGGAACACGTGGCTCCACATTCTGGGCCAAGAGATACTTGGAAAGTCAAAATGGCGGATTATTTAATATGATATATTATATCCTGACATGTCCATTTAATATGATATATTATATCCTGACATGTCCATTTATATGATATATTATATCATGACATGTCCATTTAATACGATATATTATATCATGACATGTCCATTTAATACGATATATTATATCCTGACATGTCCATTTAATATGATATATTATATCCTGACATGTCCATTTAAT
>NW_027039303.1:27500-35000 GCF_034236695.1 Oncorhynchus nerka | reverse complement strand
AGAACACAGTGGCTCTATAAACCCTGCTTCAACAGAACACAGTGGCTCTATAAACCCTGCTTCAACAGGACAGTGGCTCTATAAACCCTGCTTTAACAGGACAGTGGCTCTATAAACCCTGCTTCAACAGGACAGTGGCTCTATAAACCCTGCTTTAACAGGACCCAGTGGCTCTATAAACCCTGCTTTAACAGGACCCAGTGGCTCTATAAACCCTGCTTCAACAGGACAGTGGCTCTATAAACCCTGCTTCAACAGGACAGTGGCTCTATAAACCCTGCTTTAACAGAACAGTGGCTCTATAAACCCTGCTTTAACAGGACAGTGGCTCTATAAACCCTGCTTTAACAGGACAGTGGCTCTATAAACCCTGCTTTAACAGGACAGTGGCTCTATAAACCCTGCTTCAACAGAACAGTGGCTCTATAAACCCTGCTTTAACAGGACAGTGGCTCTATAAACTCTGCTTCAACAGAACACAGTGGCTCTATAAACTCTGCTTCAACAGGACACAGTGGCTCTATAAACCCTGCTTTAACAGGACACAGTGGCTCTATAAACCCTGCTTCAACAGAACACAGTGGCTCTATAAACCCTGCTTCAACAGGACACAGTGGCTCTATAAACCCTGCTTTAACAGGCTCTATAAACCCTGCTATAACAGAACACAGTGGCTCTATAAACCCTGCTTCAACAGAACACAGTGGCTCTATAAACCCTGCTTCAACAGAACACAGTGGCTCTATAAACCCTGCTTCAACAGGACAGTGGCTCTATAAACCCTGCTTTAACAGGACAGTGGCTCTATAAACCCTGCTTTAACAGGACAGTGGCTCTATAAACCCTGCTTCAACAGGACAGTGGCTCTATAAACCCTGCTTTAACAGGACCCAGTGGCTCTATAAACCCTGCTTCAACAGGACAGTGGCTCTATAAACCCTGCTTCAACAGGACAGTGGCTCTATAAACCCTGCTTTAACAGGACAGTGGCTCTATAAACCCTGCTTTAACAGGACAGTGGCTCTATAAACCCTGCTTTAACAGGACAGTGGCTCTATAAACCCTGCTTTAACAGGACAGTGGCTCTATAAACCCTGCTTTAACAGGACAGTGGCTCTATAAACCCTGCTTTAACAGGACAGTGGCTCTATAAACCCTGCTTCAACAGGACCCAGTGGCTCTATAAACCCTGCTTCAACAGGACAGTGGCTCTATAAACCCTGCTTTAACAGGACAGTGGCTCTATAAACCCTGCTTCAACAGGACCCAGTGGCTCTATAAACCCTGCTTCAACAGAACACAGTGGCTCTATAAACCCTGCTTCAACAGAACACAGTGGCTCTATAAACCCTGCTTCAACAGGACACAGTGGCTCTATAAACCCTGCTTCAACAGAACACAGTGGCTCTATAAACCCTGCTTCAACAGAACACAGTGGCTCTATAAACCCTGCTTCAACAGAACACAGTGGCTCTATAAACCCTGCTTCAACAGGACACAGTACGTAATGTTCACACAACGTTTATACAATATGACTTGCTTCCATTCAGCCACAAGAGCAGGGCGATAGGCTAGTTTACACGCACACCCCACTACTTCCTAAATAGGGATTTAACAACTCTGTGCTTTGTGGCAACAGTTTGGGGAAGCCCCTTTCCTGTTTCAGCATGACAATGTCCACGTGAACAAAGTGAGGTCCATAGAGAAATGGTTTGTCGAGATCAGTGTGGAAGAACTTGACTAGCCTGCACAGAGCCCTGACCTCAACCCCATCAAACTCCTTTGGGGTGAATTCGAACGCCGACTGCGAGCCAGGAGGCCTAATCGCCCAACATCACTTAATGCTCTTGTGGCTGAATGGAAGCAAGTCCCCGCAGCAAAGTTCCAACATCCAGTGGAAAACCTTCCCAGGAGAGTGGAGGCTGTTATAGCAGCAATGTTCCAACATCTAGTGGAAAACCTTCCCAGGAGAGTGGAGGCTGTTATAGCAGCAATGTTCCAACATCTAGTGGAAAACTATCCCAGGAGAGTGGTGGCTGTTATAGCAGCAATGTTCCAACATCTAGTGGAAAATCTTCCCAGGAGAGTGGAGGCTGTTATAGCAGCAATGTTTCAACATCTAGTGGAAAGCCTTCCCAGGAGAGTGGAGGCTGTTATAGCAGCAATGTTCCAATCATCCTTCCCAGTGGAAAAATGTTCCAACTTCCCCCAGGAGAGTGGAGGCTGTTATAGCAGCAATGTTCCAACATCTAGTGGAAAACCTTCCCAGGAGAGTGGAGGCTGTTATAGCAGCAATGTTCCAACATCTAGTGGAAAACCTTCCCAGGAGAGTGGAGGCTGTTATAGCAGCAATGTTCCAACATCTAGTGGAAAGCCTTCCCAGGAGAGTGGAGGCTGTTATAGCAGCAATGTTCCAACATCTAGTGGAAAGCCTTCCCAGGAGAGTGGAGGTTGTTAGAGCAGCGAAGGGGGGGGACCAACTCAATATTAATGCCCATGATTTTGGAATGAGATGTTGGACGAGCAGGTGTCCACATACTTCATGCAGTGTGGATTGTTACCTGCTAACATGACGACATGTTTCTACAAACCTACAGCGGATTACAACTGGAATCAATTATATAAAAGTCATATAGGATGAATCCCAAATGGCACCCTATTCCCTATGTACTGCCTTACTTACCTCTGGTCAACAGTAGTGCACTATATAGGGAATAGGGTTCCATAGGGCTTCTGGTCTAAAGTAGTGCACTATATAGGGAATAGTGTTCCATAGGACTCTGGTCTAAAGTAGAGCACTATATCGGGAATAGGGTGCCATTTGGTCCTGGTCTAAAGTAGTGCACTATATCGGGAATAGGGTGCCATCTGGGAAACAAGCCTTCGTCTCATTACTACAGCCCCCAGTCTGAATCAATTGCTTGTGGAAACTGTATCGAAATTCAATTGGGTTGTTCTGCTATGATGACAGAAAATCCATGTAGCCAGTCACAGTGACGGTAGGTATTCAGCCTTCTAGGAACTACGGTCCCTTTCTTAAATGTTTACCGGGATTTAGTTTACCGGTATTACATCATTCTGATGAGGATTTAGATGAGGATTTAGTATTCCGGTATTACATCATTCTGATGAGGATTTAGTATACATTCTGATGAGGATTTAGTATACCGGTATGACATCATTCTGATGAGGATTTAGTATACCGGTATGACATCATTCTGATGAGGATTTAGTATACCGGTATTACATCATTCTGATGAGGATTTAGTATACCGGTATTACATCATTCTGATGAGGATTTAGTATTCCGGTATGACATCATTCTGATGAGGATTTAGTATACCGGTATGACATCATTCTGATGAGGATTTAGTATACATTCGGATGAGGATTTAGTATACCGGTATGACATCATTCTGATGAGGATTTAGTATACATTCTGATGAGGATTTAGTATACCGGTATGACATCATTCTGATGAGGATTTAGTATACATTCTGATGAGGATTTAGTTAACCGGTAAGGAACCATTCTGATGAGGATTTAGTTAACCGGTATGACATCATTCCGATGATGATTTTATTTGTAAACACAAAGTCCACAAGGTTCTGCTTTACATTTAAATATATCTATTTTTTGCCAGATTAGAAGCCGTTTTAATGGTCAGAGGGTCGTTCAGTAAGAAGGGAGAGAGCTGTGCTGTGTGGACGTTATTGGTCTTCTTTGTGGTTCTGGAGCGAGAGAGAGCATTCAGGTGTCAATCTGAATACACATGAATAAAGGCCCCAAAAAGAGGGGGACAATTGTTAACTCAGTCTGACTGCTTAGTGCTGCTCGCTCTCCTTCTCTCTCTCTCTCTCTCTCTACCTCTCTCCCTCCCTCCCTCCCTCTCTCCCCTCAGTCTGACTGCTTAGTGCTGCTCGCTCTCCTCTCTCTCTCTCCCTCCCTCCCTCCCTCTCTCTCTCCCTCCCTCCCTCCCCTCAGTCTGACTGCTTAGTGCTGCTCGCTCTCCTTCTCTCTCTCTCTCCCTCCCTCCCCTCAGTTTGACTGCTTAGTGCTGCTCGCTCTCCTTCTCTCTCTCTCTCCCTCCCTCCCCCCTCCCTCCCTCTCTCCCCTCAGTCTGACTGCTTAGTGCTGCTCGCTCTCCTTCTCTTTTTCCCTCCCTCTCTCCCTCCCTCTCTCCCCTCAGTCTGACTGCTTAGTGCTTCTCGCTCTCCTTCTCCCTCCCTCCCTCCCTCTCTCCCCTCAGTCTGACTGCTTAGTGCTTCTCGCTCTCCCTCCCTCTCTCCCCTCAGTCTGACTGCTTAGTGCTTCTCGCTCTCCTTCTCGCTCTCCTTCTCTCTCTCCCTCCCTCTCTCCCTCCCTCCCTCTCTCCCCTCAGTCTGACTGCTTAGTGCTTCTCGCTCTCCTTCTCCCTCCCCTCCCTCCCTCCCTCCCTCCCCTCCCTCCCTCCCCCCCAGTCTGACTGCTTAGTGCTGCTCTCCTTCTCCCTCCCTCCCTCCCTCCCTCCCTCCCTCCCTCCCCTCCCCCTCAGTCTGACTGCTTAGTGCTGCTTGCTCTCCTTCTCTCTCTCTCCCTTAAACCTGTGAATGGAATCAATCAACAAGCCATTATGGAGCCACGGTGAAAAGAACTGAAGGAGGGGTGGTACCTCCTATGGTTAACACACACACACACACACACACACACACACACACACACACACACACACACACACACACACACGCACACACACCTGGAGTGGCAGAAAACCCTTTGATTTCTCCAGGAAATGATTGTAAAAGGAGAGAAAAAGCTCTTGCCCTTTAACACAAATCCATCTCAGAATCAGCCAGAATTATATGTGTTTAGTCAGAGGCTACAAGCGTCTCTCAAAACTCAATACCCTCACTGGCGGTATTCTAATCCCTGTCTGAGTCTGCGCAAGACAAAATATCCTTCAATACTGTGGGACGGCCCTCGAGCCAAACACAACACGTCCCTGTCTGCATAGGTGTGTTACTGCTTCCTGTCTGTATAGGTGTGTTACTGCTTCCTGTCTGTATAGGTGTGTTACTGCTTCCTGTCTGTATAGGTGTGTTACTGCTTCCTGTCTGTATAGGTGTGTTACTGCTTCCTGTCTGTATAGGTGTGTTACTGCTTCCTGTCTGTATAGGTGTGTTACTGCTTCCTGTCTGTATAGGTGTGTTACTGTTCCTGTCTGTATAGGTGTGTTTCTGCTTCCTGTCTGTATAGGTGTGTTACTGCTTCCTGTCTGTATAGGTGTGTTACTGCTTCCTGTCTGTATAGGTGTGTTACTGCTTCCTGTCTGTATAGGTGTGTTACTGCTTCCTGTCTGTATAGGTGTGTTACTGCTTCCTGTCTGTATAGGTGTGTTACTGCTTCCTGTCTGTATAGGTGTGTTACTGCTTCCTGTCTGTATAGGTGTGTTACTGCTTCCTGTCTGTATAGGTGTGTTACTGCTTCCTGTCTGTATAGGTGTGTTACTGCTTCCTGTCTGTATAGGTGTGTTACTGCTTCCTGTCTGTATAGGTGTGTTACTGCTTCCTGTCTGTATAGGTGTGTTACTGCTTCCTGTCTGTATAGGTGTGTTACTGCTTCCTGTCTGTATAGGTGTGTTACTGCTTCCTGTCTGTATAGGTGTGTTACTGCTTCCTGTCTGTATAGGTGTGTTACTGCTTCCTGTCTGTATAGGTGTGTTTCTGCTTCCTGTCTGTATAGGTGTGTTACTGCTTCCTGTCTGTATAGGTGTGTTACTGCTTCCTGTCTGTATAGGTGTGTTACTGCTTCCTGTCTGTATAGGTGTGTTACTGCTTCCTGTCTGTATAGGTGTGTTACTGCTTCCTGTCTGTATAGGTGTGTTACTGCTTCCTGTCTGTATAGGTGTGTTACTGCTTCCTGTCTGTATAGGTGTGTTACTGTATCCTGTCTGTATAGGTGTGTTACTGCTTCCTGTCTGTATAGGTGTGTTACTGCATCCTGTCTGTATAGGTGTGTTACTGCTTCCTGTCTGTATAGGTGTGTTACTGCTTCCTGTCTGTATAGGTGTGTTACTGCTTCCTGTCTGTATAGGTGTGTTACTGCTTCCTGTCTGTATAGGTTTGTTACTGCCTCCTGTCTGTATAGGTGTGTTACTGCTTCCTGTCTGTATAGGTGTGTTACTGCTTCCTGTCTGTATAGGTGTGTTACTGCTTTCTGTCTGTATAGGTGTGTTACTGCTTCCTGTCTGTATAGGTGTGTTACTGCATCCTGTCTGTATAGGTGTGTTACTGCTTCCTGTCTGTATAGGTGTGTTACTGCTTCCTGTCTGTATAGGTGTGTTACTGCTTCCTGTCTGTATAGGTGTGTTACTGCTTCCTGTCTGTATAGGTGTGTTACTGCTTCCTGTCTGTATAGGTGTGTTACTGCTTCCTGTCTGTATAGGTGTGTTACTGCTTCCTGTCTGTATAGGTGTGTTACTGCTTCCTGTCTGTATAGGTGTGTTACTGCTTCCTGTCTGTATAGGTGTCTTACTACTTCCTGTCTGTATAGGTGTCTTACTGCTTCCTGTCTGTATAGGTGTGTTACTACTTCCTGTCTGTATAGGTGTGTTACTGCTTCCTGTCTGCTAGCGCTCTAGGGCACTATATAGAGAATAGACTAGTGTACTATATAGAGAATAGACTAGTGTACTATATAGAGAATAGACTAGTGGACTATATAGAGAATAGACTAGTGTACTATATAGAGAATAGACTAGTGTACTATATAGAGAATAGACTAGTGGACTATATAGAGAATAGGCTATATAGAGAATATACTAGTGTACTATATAGAGAATAGACTAGTGGACTATATAGAGAATAGACTAGTGTACTATATAGAGAATAGACTAGTGTACTATATAGAGAATATACTAGTGTACTATATAGAGAATATATAATTAAATATCCCAGAAACACCTGCATGATTTTCATCTGTAATCTGTCCCGTCATTACATCTGATTTCACACAGAGACACTGGAAATAACCAGCATTTATTGAGCCCTCAATCACCACAGCAGCCTGCAGGGCCTAGCCTTCATCCATCTATCCAACCCAGCACCTAGCCACCCACCGCCAGGGTTTATCGCTATGGTAACACGTCCCTAATAAACTAACATAGAGAGGCGTAACAATAAAACCCTACTTAACAATTCACAGCTGTATTTTAAATATCCTTTCTCTGACTGACTAACTATAACAAAGCAGTGTTGGTCCACCAGTTACCCACCACAGCCCACCAGTTACCCACCACAGCCACCAGTTACCCACCACACCCCACCACAGCCACCAGTTACCCACCACAGCCCACCAGTTACCCACCACAGTCACCCACAGCCCACCAGTTACCCACCACAGTCACCCACAGCCAACCACAGCCCACGAGTCACCCACAGCCAACCACAGCCCACCAGTCGTCCACAGCCCACCAGTCGCCCACTAGTCACCCACAGCCCACCAGTTGTCCACAGCCCACCA
>NW_027039303.1:20000-22500 GCF_034236695.1 Oncorhynchus nerka | reverse complement strand
GTTAGTGTGTGTGTGTATGTGTGTGTGTGAGTGTGTGTGTTAGTGTGTATGTGTGTGTGTGTGTATGTGTTAGTGTGTGTATGTGTGTGTGTTAGTGTGTGTTAGTGTGTGTGTGTGTGTGTGTGTGTGTGTGTGTGTGTGTGTGTGTGTGTGTGTGTGTGTGTGTGTGTGTGTGTGTGTGTGTGTATGTGTGTTAGTATGTGTATATCTCCCCTCCTGCTCAGTTTCATTTCCATCCCACAGTGTTAATGTATGCAGACAGTAAATCTAACACCCTGAGTTCAGGAAGGAGAGAAGAAACAGGTGTCTGATTAAATCCAGATTGTCGACACACAACAGAAACTATTTACGCCCCTTGACTTATTCCACATTAAGTTGTGTTACAGCTCCAATTGAAACTTCATTCAAATGTGGATTGTTGTCGTCACTGACCTACACACAATACCCCAATCATGTCAAAGTGGAATTACCGTTTTTTTTAATAGAAATTTGACAAATGAATTTAAAAAAGAAATGGCTGTCTCTAGTCAATAAGTATTCAATCCATTTGTTATGGCCTAAATAAGTTCAGGAGTAAAAAATGTGATTAACAATTCACATACATTGCATGGACTCACTCTGTGTGAAATAATAGTGTTTAAAACATGTTTTTTTTTTTTTTAATGGCATACAATTTCCCTCAGTCGAGGAAGTGAATTTAAACACAGATTCAACCACAAAGACCAGGGAGGTTTTCCAACGCCTCGCAAAGAAGGGCACCGATTGGTAGATGGATCAAAAACAAACAGACATTGAATATCCCTTTGAGCCCGGTGAAGTTAATAATTACACCTTGGATGGGGTATCAACACACTGAGTCACGATAAAGATACAGGCGTCCTTCCTAACTCAGTTGCCGGAGAGCAAGGAAAGTGTTTTGTTTGGGGGAAAATACAATACAACACATTATTGAGTACAACTCTCCATATTTCCAAGCATAGTGGTGGCTGCATCATGTTATGTGTATGCTTGTAATCATTCAGGACTGAGGAACAAGGCAGTCTCTAAAATCATGCCGGTCTCCCTTGGTAACCCTTGGGGCAGTCACTAAAACCATGCCGGTCTCCCTTGGTAACCCTTGGGGCAGTCACTAAAACCACGCCGGTCTCCCTTGGTAACCCTTGAGGCAGTCTCTAAAACCACGCCGGTCTCCCTTGGGGCAGTCTTTAAAACCATGCTGGTCTCCCTTGGTAACCCTTGGGGCGGTCTCTAAAACCATGCCAGTCTCCCTTGGTAACCCTTTGGGCAGTCTCTAAAGCCATGCCGGTCTCCCTTGGTAACCCTTTGGGCAGTCTCTAAAACCATGCCGGTCTCCCTTGGTAACCCTTGGGGCAGTCACTAAAACCATGCCAGTCTCCCTTGGTAACCCTTGGGGCAGTCGCTAAAACCATGCCGGTCTCCCTTGGTAACCCTTGGGGCAGTCTCTAAAACCATGCCGGTCTCCCTTGGTAACCCTTGGGGCAGTCTCTAAAACCATGCTGGTCTCCCTTGGTAACCCTTGGGGCGGTCTCTAAAACCATGCCAGTCTCCCTTGGTAACCCTTTGGGCAGTCTCTAAAGCCATGCCGGTCTCCCTTGGTAACCCTTGGGGCAGTCTCTAAAACCATGCCGGTCTCCCTTGGTAACCCTTGGGGCAGTCTCTAAAACCATGCCGGTCTCCCTTGGTAACCCTTGGGTCCGTCTCTAAAACCATGCCAGTCTCCCTTGGGGAAGTCTCTAAAACCATGCCGGTCTCCCTTGGGGAAGTCTCTAAAACCATGCCAGTCTCCCTTGGTAACCCTTGGGTCCGTCTCTAAAACCATGCCGGTCTCCCTTGGTAACCCTTGGGGCAGTCTCTAAAACCATGCTGGTCTCCCTTGGTAACCCTTGGGGCAGTCTCTAAAACCATGCCGGTCTCCCTTGGGGAAGTCTCTAAAACCATGCCGGTCTCCTTGGTAACCCTTGGGTCCGTCTCTAAAACCATGCCGGTCTCCCTAAAACCATGCCGGTCTCCCTTGGGGAAGTCTCTAAAACCATGCCGGTCTCCCTTGGGGAAGTCTCTAAAACCATGCCAGTCTCCCTTGGTAACCCTTGGGTCCGTCTCTAAAACCATGCCGGTCTCCCTTGGTAACCCTTGGGTCCGTCTCTAAAACCATGCCGGTCTCCCTTGGGGAAGTCTCTAAAACCATGCCGGTCTCCCTTGGGGAAGTCTCTAAAACCATGCCGGTCTCCCTTGGTAACCCTTGGGGCAGTCTTTAAAACCATGCCGGTCTCCCTTGGGGAAGTCTCTAAAACCATGCCGGTCTCCCTTGGGGAAGTCTCTAAAACCATGCCAGTCTCCCTTGGGGAAGTCTCTAAAACCATGCCGGTCTCCCTTGGGGAAGTCTCTAAAACCATGCCGGTCTCCCTTGGTAACCCTTGGGTCCGTCTCTAAAACCATGCCGGTCTCCCTTGGGGAAGTCTCTAAAACCATGCCGGTCTCC
>NW_027039303.1:5000-12500 GCF_034236695.1 Oncorhynchus nerka | reverse complement strand
CACACTATTTTAACCTCTTCCTACACATACAGTACTATTATATTATAGTAATATTATAGTACAGTACACACTATTCTAACCTCTTCCTATCCATACAGTACCAGTATATTATAATACAATATATAGTACAGTACACACTATTCTAACCTCTTCCTACACATACAGTACTACTATATTATAATACAATATATAGTACAGTACACACTATTCTAACCTCTTCCTATCCATACAGTACAACTATATTATAATACAATATATAGTACAGTACACACTATTCTAACCTCTTCCTACACATACAGTACTACTATATTATAATCCAATATACAGTACAGTACACACTATTCTAACCTCTTCCTACCCATACAGTACTACTATAGTATAGTAATATTATAGTACAGTACACACTATTCTAACCTCTTCCTACCCATACAGTCCTACTATATTATAATACAATATATAGTACAGTACACACTATTCTAACCTCTTCCTACCCATACAGTCCTACTATATTATAATACAATATATAGTACAGTACACACTATTCTAACCTCTTCCTACCCATACAGTACTACTATATTATAATACAATATATAGTACATTACATACCATATCTAACCTCTTCCTACCCATACAGTACTACTATATTACCTTAATATTATAGTACAGTACACACTATTCTAACCTATTCCTACCCATACAGTACTACTATATTATAATACAATATATAGTACATTACATACCATATCTAACATCTTCCTACCCATACAGTACTACTATATTATAATACAATATATAGTACAGTACACACTATTCTAACCTCTTCCTATCCATACAGTACTACTATATTATAGTAATATCATAGTACAGTACACACTATTCTAACCTCTTCCTACCCATACAGTACTACTATATTATAATACAATATATAGTACATTACATACCATATCTAACCTCTACCTACACATACAGTACTACTATATTATAGTAATATTTTAGTAATATTATAGTACAGTACACACCATATCTAACCTCTACCTACCCATACAGTACTACTATATTATAGTAATATTATAGTAATATTATAGTACAGTACACACCATATCTAACCTCTTCCTACCCATACAGTACTACTATATTATAGTAATATTATAGTAATATTATAGTACAGTACACACCATATCTAACCTCTACCTACACATACAGTACTACTATATTATAGTAATATTTTAGTAATATTATAGTACAGTACACACCATATCTAACCTCTACCTACACATACAGTACTACCATATTATAGTAATATTATAGTAATATTATAGTACAGTACACACCATATCTAACCTCTACCTACCCATACAGTACAAGGCCCATAATCAGTGCCTTGTTTCCCAGTGAGTCCTGAAGTTAGGGATGCTCATAACCTTACTACCTTTGACCCTGAGACTAGGTCTGAGTCCTGAAGTTAGGGATGCTCATAACCTTACTACCTTTGACCCTGAGACTAGGTCTGAGTCCTGAAGTTAGGGATGCTCATAACCTTACTACCTTTGACCCTGAGACTAGGTCTGAGTCCTGAAGTTAGGGATGCTCATAACCTTACTACCTTTGACCCTGAGACTAGGTCTGAGTCCTGAAGTTAGGGATGCTCATAACCTTACTACCTTTGACCCTGAGACTAGGTCTGAGTCCTGAAGTTAGGGATGCTCATAACCTTACTACCTTTGACCCTGAGACTAGGTCTGAGTCCTGAAGTTAGGGATGCTCATAACCTTACTACCTTTGACCCTGAGACTTTATCTGACTACGGTGACCCTGAGACTTTATCTGAGTCCTGAAGTTAGGGATGCTCATAACCTTACTACCTTTGACCCTGAGACTTTATCTGAGTCCTGAAGTTAGGGATGCTCATAACCTTACTACCTTTGACCCTGAGACTAGGTCTGACTACGGTGACCCTGAGACTATATCTGACTACGGTGACCCTGAGACTATATCTGACTACTGTGACCCTGAGACTATATCTGACTACGGTGACCCTGAGACTATATCTGACTACGGTGACCCTGAGACTATATCTGACTACGGTGACCCTGAGACTATATCTGACTACTGTGACCCTGAGACTATATCTGACTACTGTGACCCTGAGAACACGTCTGACTATGGTGACCCTGAGACTACGTCTCACTTTGGTGACCCTGAGACTATATCTGACTACTGTGACCCTGAGACTATATCTGACTACTGTGACCCTGAGACTATATCTGACTACCTTTGACCCTGAGACTATGTCTGACTACGGTGACCCTGAGACTATATCTGACTACTGTGACCCTGAGACTATATCTGACTACCTTTGACCCTGAGACTATGTCTGACTACGGTGACCCTGATACTATATCTGACTACTGTGACCCTGAGACTATGTCTGACTACTGTGACCCTGAGACTATATCTGACTACTGTGACCCTGATACTATGTCTGACTACTGTGACCCTGAGACTATATCTGACTACTGTGACCCTGAGACTATATCTGACTACTGTGACCCTGAGACTATATCTGACTACTGTGACCCTGAGACTATGTCTGACTACGGTGACCCTGAGACTATATCTGACTACGGTGACCCTGAGACTATATCTGACTACGGTGACCCTGATACTATATCTGACTACTGTGACCCTGAGACTATATCTGACTACGGTGGAGACGGAGGGAGGATAGAGAGGGAGAGAGACAGCGGGAGGAGAGAGAGGGAGAGAGATGGAGGGAGGAGAGAGAGGGAGAGAGACAGAGGGAGGAGAGAGGGAGAGAGACAGAGGGAGGAGAGAGAGGGAGAGAGACAGAGGGAGGAGAGAGAGGGAGAGAGGAGAGGAGGAGAGAGAGACGGAGGGAGGAGAGAGGGAGAGAGACAGAGGGAGGAGAGAGAGGGAGAGAGACGGAGGGAGGGAGAGAGACAGAGGGGAGGAGAGGGAGAGACGGAGGGAGGAGAGGAGAGAGAGAGGAGGGAGACAGAGGGAGAGAGACAGCGGGAGGAGAGAGAGGGAGAGAGACGGAGGGAGAATAGAGAGGGAGAGAGACGGAGGGAGGAGAGAGAGGGAGAGAGACGGAGGGAGGAGAGAGAGGGAGAGAGACGGAGGGAGGATAGAGAGGGAGAGAGACAGAGGGAGGAGAGAGACGGAGGGAGGAGAGAGAGGGAGAGAGACGGAGGGAGGAGAGAGAGACGGAGGGAGGAGAGAGAGACGGAGGGAGGATAGAGACGGAGAGAGACAGAGGGAGGAGAGAGAGACGGAGGGAGGATAGAGAGGGAGAGAGACGGAGGGAGGATAGAGAGGGAGAGAGACGGAGGGAGGAGAGAGGGAGAGAGACAGAGGGAGGAGAGAGACGGAGAGAGACAGAGGGAGGAGAGAGAGACGGAGGGAGGATAGAGAGGGAGAGAGACGGAGGGAGGATAGAGAGGAGAGAGACAGAGGGAGGAGAGAGAGAGAGAGAGGAGGAGGAGAGGGAGAGAGAGACGGAGGGAGGATAGAGAGGGAAGGGAGAGACAGAGGGAGGAGAGAGGGAGAGAGACAGAGGGAGGAGAGAGGGAGAGAGACGGAGGGAGGAGAGAGAGGGAGAGAGACAGAGGGAGGAGAGAGAGGGGGAGAGACAGAGGGAGGAGAGAGAGGGGTAGAACGAGGGAGGAGAGGGAGAGAAGGAAGGGGTGTCGAGTGATGGGTGGAGAGATGGAGGAAAGGTAGGAGGAGAGAAAGGAGAGAGGGAGGAGAGAGAGCGAGTGGGATAATGACAGAGAGAAAGGGAGCGAGGGAATGAGTGAGAGGAGACAGGAAGGAGAGAGACGGTTCCCAATCAGGGCTCGTTTAAACAAATTCCTTCTATTTATCTACCCGCTTTTTATAGAGATATGCAAATGGAGGCCTTGTACGTTCTCCAACTAAACATATCAGAGGAAGGAGAAAAGAGGGGATCAAGAAAACCAATGTGGACCTCTGTTGTCTTGGTCCACAACCGGTGCTGTCACCTCCTCTCTGATAACCCTTGTTGACTAATGGCTGTGCTGCTAATATTTGACTATTCACCCCACAAAATAGCAGGATTGAAGGTTATTATTCCATGGGGCCTCCACCGGAGAGACGCCTGTTTAAACAAAAGACTGAGAGGAGAGGCAAAAAGGAAATCAGTCTCCGTCTCTCTTTCTCTCCGTCTCTCTCTCTCTCTCCCTCCCTCTCTCTCTCTCCGTCCCTCTCCCTCTCTCTTTCTCTCTCTCCCTCTGTCCCTCTCTCTCCCTCTGTCTCTCTCTCTCTCTCCCTCCCTCCCTCTCTGTCTCTCTTTCCCTCTCTCTCTCCCTCCCTCCCTCTCTCTCTCTCTCCCTCTCCCCCCCCTCTCTCTCTCTCTCTCTCTGTCTCTCTCCCTCTCTGTCTCTCTTTCCCTCTCTGTCTCTCTCTCTCCCCTCTCTGTCTCTCTCCCTCTCCCCCTCTCTCTCTCTCTCTCTCTCCCTCCCTCCCTCTCTGTCTCTCTTCCCTCTCTCTCTCCCTCCCTCCCTCTCTCCTCTCTCTCTCTCTCTGTCTCTCTCCCTCTCTGTCTCTCTTTCCTCTCTGTCTCTCTCTCTCCCTCTCTGTCTCTCTCCCTCCCCCTCTCTCTCTCTCTCTCTCTCCCTCCCTCCCTCTCTGTCTCTCTTTCCTCTCTCTCTCCCTCCCTCCCTCTCTCTCTCTCTCCTCTCCCCCCCCTCTCTCTCTCTCTGTCTCTCTCCCTCTCTGTCTGTCTCTGTCTCTCTCCCTCTCTCTCTCTCTGTCTCTCTCCCTCTCTCTCTCTCTGTCTCTCTCTCTGTCTCTCTCCCTCTCTGTCTCTCTCTCTCTCTGTATCTCTCTCTCTGTCTCTCTCTCCCTCTCTCTCTCTGTCTGTGTCTGTCTCTCTCTCTCTCTCTCTCTGTCTCTCTCTCTCTCTCCCTCTCTGTCTGTCTCTCTCCCTCCTCTCAGTCTCATTCTAATTTCTCTCCGTTGAATAGACTAGTTAATTAACATAACACCAGTCTGAAAAAAAAGCAAATTAAATACAGGAGAAATGTCAAGTTAGAGATGGGCAGAGGTTAGTCTGTTGTAATCTCTGTAAAAATATATATAAATAGATTCCTTCTGAAGGGAAAGTAATTAAAAACAGGAGAACAAATGAACCTGGTTGGTTGTTAGTTAATTGATTGGATGTGATTGGACGTCGTCCTGTAGAAAAGAGGAGATCTTTATGGTTGTTTTTCTGTTCAGCTCTGATGAATAAATACATATGTTTAATCAGCCAGATGGGAAACGTGGGATTTATATGAAGTCAAATAGAAGTCTTTGATTTTAAATGAATGAGAGAGAGAGAGAGAGAGAGAGAGAGAGAGAGAGAGAGAGAGAGAGAGAGACAGAGAGAGACAGAGAGAGAGAGAGAGATAGAGAGACAGAGACAGAGAGAGAGAGAGAGAGAGAGAGAGAGAGAGAGAGAGAGAGACAGAGACAGAGAGAGAGAGAGAGAGAGAGAGAGAGAGAGAGAGAGAGAGAGAGAGAGAGAGAGAGAGAGAGAGAGAGAGAGACAGAGAGAGAGAGAGAGAGAGAGACATAGAGAGAGAGAGAGAGAGAGAGAGATACAACGTAAAACACCAAATAATGCATGCAGGGCAGAATTAGGCCGATACCCACTAATTATCACAATCCAGAAAAGAGCTGTTAAATTCTACAACCACCTAAAAGGAAGCGATTCCCAAACCTTCCATATCAAAACCATCACCTACAGAGAGATGAACCTGGAGAAGAGTCCCCTAAGCAAGCTGGTCCTGGGGCTCTGTTCACAAACACACCCTACAGAGCCCCAGGACAGCAACACAATTAGACTCAATCAAATCATGAGAAAACAAAAAGATAATTACTTGACACATTGGAAAGAATTAACCAAAAAACAGAGCAAACTAGAATGCTATTTGGCCCTAAACAGAGAGTACACAGTGGCAGAATACCTGACCACTGAAAGCTTTGACTATGTAGACTCAGTGATTATAGCCTTGCTATTGAGAAAGGCCGCCGTAGGCAGACATGGCTCTCAAGAGAAGACAGGCTATGTGCTGACTGCCCACAAAATGAGGTGGAAACTGAGCTGCACTTCCTAACCTCCTGCCCTCAGATTACACAGATCCACAAATCATTTGAAAACAAACCCGATTTTGACAAACTCCCATATCTACTGGGTGAAATTCCACAGTGTGACATCACAGCAGCAAGAAGCAACACCATTGTAAATACAACCCATATTTATGTTTATTTCTTTTCCTTTTTGTACAACTATTTGCACATCGTTTCAACACTGTATATAGACATAATTCTATTATTTTGGAAGTTTTGTGAGTTTAATGTTTACGGTTTATTATTTATTTCACTTACTTTGGCAAAGTAAACATGTGTTTCCCCATGCCAATAAAGACCTTAAATTGAAATTTAATTGAGAGAGAGATGAGACAGAGACATGTGAGACAGAGCGAGAGACAGAGCGAGACAGAGAGAGCGAGACAGAGAGACAGAGAGAGAGAGAGACAGTGAGAGAGAGAGAGACAGAGAGACGGAGCGAGACAGAGAGAGAAAGAGACAGAGAGACAGAGAGACAGAGAGACAGAGAGACAGAGCGAGACAGAGAGAGAGAGACAGAGCGAGACAGAGAGAGACAGAGAGACAGAGCGAGACAGAGAGAGAGAGAGACAGAGCGAGACAGAGAGAGAGAGAGACAGAGCGAGACAGAGAGAGAGAGAGACAGAGCGAGACAGAGAGAGAGACAGAGAGAGAGAGAGAGACAGAGAGAGCGAGACAGAGATACAGAAAGAGAGAGACACAGAGACAGAGAGATGAGACAGAAACATGTGAGACTGAGACAGAGAAACATGTGAGACAGAGACAGAGAAACATGTGAGACAGAGACAGAGAGACATGTGAGACAGAAAATGCTCCGAGAGGCTGGGTTACTGGTCCTGTGATCTATTCTTGCTTGCGGCAGAGAGCTCTGAGAGGCTGCCACTACAACTTGAAACATTGTCAAGAGGAAGAAACAGGACTACTTCGTAATAACATCAGACCAGCTCTACTTCAGAGTAGTTTCTCAGAAAAACATGGACATCTTTTTCTGAGAAATGATCTTCTGTTCTCAAATAAATGTTGCCACATGAAATACATCTTTACAAACCAGAGGCAAATTTCCACCCTGTCTGGACAACAACTGACGTCCTACAGGAAATCACTAAATTACCCATAAATGCCCAGTTCTCAACAACAATAGCTTCCTGATTTGCAGCCCAACAGATAATAGCTGGCAACTCTGATGCATTGTGGAGTGTGTGTGTGTGTCTGAGTCTGTTTGACTGACAGTCTCTAGTGGTGCAGCGGTACGCTGCAGAATCAGCAGGTGACCAAACACACACACACACACACACACACACACACACACACACACACACACACACACACACACACACACACACA
>NW_027039303.1:0-2500 GCF_034236695.1 Oncorhynchus nerka | reverse complement strand
GCTCGACAGAGGGGACCGGAGCCAGCTGGGAATAACTGACACCAGATGACAGCGTGGGTACAAACACACAGTGTGACGGAGCAAGACGACCAAAGCTAAAGTGCCTGTTTCCATCCATGTCACCCACCACCCAGGGGATTCTCTCAGTCTCTCAGTTCTGCTCACCTCACACTCAGACTTAGCCCGCGCGTCCCAAATATAGTCCCTGTACAGGGCACTACTTTTGACCAGGGCACGTTGGGTAGTGCACTACATGGGAATTAGAGTGCTGTTTGTGACGCAGGCTCAGGTTGAGGCACAAAGGAAATGGGAGCAGGAGATTATCAGAGGATAAACATGAAACCACAGAAGAAGAACAACACAGAACAGGAGACAGGACTCCAACATGGCTGACTGGCTAGCCTGCCAACACAGATGAATGTCATGGACCTCTGTGTGTTTGTGTGTGTGTGTGTGTGTGTGTGTTGTGTGTGTGGTGTGTATGTGTGTGGTGTGTGTGTATGTGTGTTTATGTGTGTGTGTGTGTGTGCCTGCTCTGGTGTGCATCAGGGGAGGCAGCATTAAGCCACAGCGACCAGGGCCATTGGTCCTTATCACAAAAATTAGTCTTGATTGTGAGGATGGTTCTGATAATCATTAGTCTTTTCATTGTGATTGATGGTTCTGATAATCATTAGTATTTGTTGTGTTGTGATTGATGTGTGTGATAATCATTAGTCTTTTCATTGTGATGTGATGGTTCTGATAATCATTAGTCTTTTCATTGTGATGGATGGTTCTGATAATCATTAGTCTTTTGATTGTGATTGATGGTTCTGATGATCATTAGTCTTTTCATTGTGATTGATGGTTCTGATAATCATTAGTCTTTTCATTGTGATTGATGACTGATAATCATTAGTCTTTTCATTGTGATGGATGGTTCTGATAATCATTAGTCTTGATTGTGAGGATGGTTCTGATAATCATTAGTCTTTTCATTGTGATGGATGGTTCTGATAATCATTAGTCTTTTCATTGTGATTGATGACTGATAATCATTAGTCTTTTCATTGTGATGGATGGTTCTGATAATCAATAGTCTTTTCAATGTGATTGATGGTTCTGATAATCATTAGTCTTTTCAATGTGATTGATGACTGATTCTCAATAGTCTTTTCATTGTGATTGATGACTGATTCTCAATAGTCTTTTCATTGTGATTGATGACTGATTCTCAATAGTCTTTTCATTGTGATTGATGACTCTTGTTCTACACCATCTGGACTCATTAATCATAACTCAAACTGAGGGTGAATCCCAAAATGGCACCCTATTCCCTATGTTGTGCACTACTTCTGCCCAGGGTCAAACAGTGCACTAAATAGTGATAGAGTGCCATTTGGGACAAACCCTGCCAATTTGGGACAAACATCTATCTGTATATAATATTATAGAGAGAGGAGAGAGCACCTCACAGCATCTATCTGTATATAATATTATAGAGAGAGGAGAGAGCACCTCACAGCATCTATCTGTATATAATATTATAGAGAGAGGAGAGAGCACCTCACAGCATCTATCTGTATATAATATTATAGTGAGAGAGGAGAGAGCACCTCACAGCATCTATCTGTATATAATATTATAGAGAGAGGAGAGAGCACCTCACAGCATCTATCTGTATATAATATTATAGAGAGAGAGAGAGCACCTCACAGCATCTATCTGTATATAATATTATAGAGAGAGGAGAGAGCACCTCACAGCATCTATCTGTATATAATATTATAGAGAGAGAGGAGAGAGCACCTCACAGCATCTATCTGTATATAATATTATAGAGAGAGGAGAGAGCACCTCACAGCATCTATCTGTATATAATATTATAGAGAGAGGAGAGAGCACCTCACAGCATCTATCTGTATATAATATTATAGAGAGAGGAGAGAGCACCTCACAGCATCTATCTGTATATAATATTATAGAGAGAGGAGAGAGCACCTCACATCTATCTGTATATAATATTATAGAGAGAGGAGAGAGCACCTCACAGCATCTATCTGTATATAATATTATAGAGAGAGGAGAGAGCACCTCACAGCATCTATCTGTATATAATATTATAGAGAGAGGAGAGAGCACCTCACAGCATCTATCTGTATATAATATTATAGTGAGAGAGGACCTCACAGCAGAGTGACACCTCACAGCATCTATCTGTATATAATATTATAGAGAGAGGAGAGAGCACCTCACAGCATCTATCTGTATATAATATTATAGTGAGAGGGAGAGAGCACCTCACAGCATCTATCTGTATATAATATTATAGAGAGAGGAGAGAGCACCTCACAGCATCTATCTGTATATAATATTATAGAGAGAGAGGAGAGAGCACCTCACAGCATCTATCTGTATATAATATTATAGAGAGAGGCATCTATCTGTATATAATATTATAGAGAGAGAGAGAGAGCACCTCACAGCATCTATCTGTATATAATATTATAGTGAGAGA
>NW_027039302.1:0-55395 GCF_034236695.1 Oncorhynchus nerka | reverse complement strand
ATGTGTGCAGATTGGTTGAGCGCTATACTTCCTCCCTCCCTCCCTGTATGTGTGCAGATTGGTTGAGCGCTATACTTCCTCCCTCCCTCCCTGTATGTGTGCAGATTGGTTGAGCGCTATACTTCCTCCCTCCCTCCCTGTATGTGTGCAGATTGGTTGAGCGCTATACTTCCTCCCTCCCCTCTCTCCCTGTATGTGTGCAGATTGGTTGAGCGCAGATTGGTTATACTTCCTCCCTCTCTCCCTGTGTGTGTGCAGATTGGTTGAGCGCTATACTTCCTCCCTCCCTCCCTGTATGTGTGCAGATTGGTTGAGCGCTATACTTCCTCCCTCCCTCCCTGTATGTGTGCAGATTGGTTGAGCGCTATACTTCCTCCCTCCCTGTATGTGTGCAGATTGGTTGAGCGCTATACTTCCTCCCTCCCTCTCTCCCTGTATGTGTGCAGATTGGTTGAGCGCTATACTTCCTCCCTCTGTCCCTGTATGTGTGCAGATTGGTTGAGCGCTATACTTCCTCCCTCCCTCCCTGTATGTGTGCAGATTGGTTGAGCGCTATACTTCCTCCCTCCCTCCCTGTATGTGTGTAGATTGGTTGAGCGCTATACTTCCTCCCTCTCTCCCTGTATGTGTGCAGATTGGTTGAGCGCTATACTTCCTCCCTCCCTCCCTGTATGTGTGCAGATTGGTTGAGCGCTATACTTCCTCCCTCCCTCCCTGTATGTGTGTAGATTGGTTGAGCGCTATACTTCCTCCCTCTCTCCCTGTATGTGTGCAGATTGGTTGAGCGCTATACTTCCTCCCACCCTCCCTCCACAACTGGAGCACTAAACCAGGCATAGAAATCTGTTATCGACTAATATCTCTTGCAGGCGACAATAATTAGACGAGGGGTAGTCTGTAATAGTGTAGAGGGTGAAAATGAATTCTGTAATGCAACTGCCAAAAAAACATCAACACCTGTACGCTTGAACCAATAAATACTGAATTTGTATTCTATCGAAGCTCTCCCTACATATAAACTATTGCATGTACTTTGCATAAAACCATTATTGCTGTATTACAGTGTAACTATTGTCGAGCTCCCAAAAGAGGAAGGATACAGTAGAGAAAACTGCTTTTTCAAAATGCTCAAAAGGATATAAGAAAAACCTTTCTTAAGAAGTTCAGGCAGGTAAACATTTGCGTCTGTTTCTCAAATGAATGATAATTGAGTTCAATGAGCGTGCAACAACAAAAACATTCCCCCCTCTCTTAAAAGGTAACATTATGCAAATGTGATTGTTCCTCAAGCAATTGTTTTTCATGCGTAAACAAGCTCTCTGACTTACAATAATAACTGCCATGACAACTGCCATGGTAAATGACCCGCATAAACAGCCCTCGGAGCAGTCCCCATTTAAAGACGCAACAACACCGTGATAAGGCTTTGTTTTTTACCCTTCTATACAACTGGAATCAGTGGGCATGTAACTAACTGTAAGAGCCTTAGCGTTAGTGTTATATATTAAAAGGGCTTTCAAAAGGCCCATTGGCGATGATTGTTATGTTAGTTTTACTAGCACCGTTAGCACGGATTAGCCTGAATTCGATTAGCGTTCACAACATCAGTAGTTATACCCGTTTTGCACCGTTAGCACGGATTAGCCTGAATTCGATTAGCGTTCACAACATCAGTAGTTATACCCGTTTTGCACCGTTAGCACGGATTAGCCTGAATTCGATTAGCGTTCACAACATCAGTAGTTATACCCGTTTTGCACCGTTAGCACGGATTAGCCTGAATTCGATTAGCATTCACAACATCAGTAGTTATACCCGTTTTGTTATCCTTGCTCAAAGGGTATCATGCAGTGTCATTACTTATTACTATGTCTCTATCACAGTTAACAAAGTATCATTAGCTTATTAGTATAGGTTTTATTATGCCGGGTTCACATCATGTCAGCTTATTCGTTGTAGAAAGATTATACTCAAGTTTCTCACTTGGGAAGTATCAGAATAAACAAATATTAAACCCTACGCAAATAACTTACGTTAATTTGAACTCGGAAGTCCCAAGTTTCCGACATGATGTGAACATGGCATAAGTACAGAGTGTTAGCAACCTGACCAGGAAGTACCAATCCAGCCAATAACTCACCCTGCTGATGGAGAAGGTAAAGCCTGGCTTGCCGGTGCAGTAGCCCATGAAGCAGAAGCGCAGTTGCCAGTAGAAGGCATGCTCGGCAATGAAGGTGATGAGCGACAGAGCCATGGCCGCCCCCAGCATGTAGAAGACACCTGCCATGTTGTCCACGTCCAGCTGGCTGCTCATCACCTCGTTCTTCTCGTTGTGGCAGATCCCCGTCAGCCACAGAGCCTCCAGCTCCTCCATCTCTCCTGGGGGGACAAGCAGGCGATAGAGGGGGTTAGGAGGGGTTAGCAGGAGGGGTTAGGTTATGATACGGTTAGGGGAGAGGGGTATATAGAGGGGTTAGGTTATGATAAGGTTAGGGTGAGGGGTATATGGAGGGGTTAGTTTATAATAAGGTCAGGGTGAGGGGGTATATGGAGGAGTTAGTTTATAATAAGGGTAGGGTGAGGGGTATATGGAGGGGTTAGTTTATAATAAGGTCAGGGTGAGGGGGTATATGGAGGGGTTAGTTTATAATAAGGTTAGGGGTGAGGGGTATATGGAGGAGTTAGTTTATAATAAGGTTAGGGTGAGGGGGTATATGGAGGGGTTAGTTTATAATAAGGTTAGGGTGAGGGGTATATGGAGGAGTTAGTTTATAATAAGGTTAGGGTGAGGGGGTATATGGAGGAGTTAGTTTATAATAAGGTTAGGGTGAGGGGGTATATGGATGGGTTAGTTTATAATAAGGTTAGGGTGAGGTGTATATGGAGGGGTTAGTTTATAATAAGGTTAGGGTGAGGGGGTATATGGATGGGTTAGTTTATAATAAGGTTAGGGTGAGGGGATATATGGAGGGTTAGTTTATAATAAGGTCAGGGTGAGGGGGTATATGGAGGAGTTAGTTTATAATAAGGTTAGGGTGAGGGGGTATATGGAGGAGTTAGTTTATAATAAGGTTAGGGTGAGGGGGTATATGGAGGAGTTAGTTTATAATAAGGTCAGGGTGAGGGGGTATATGGAGGAGTTAGTTTATAATAAGGTTAGGGTGAGGGGGTATATGGAGGAGTTAGTTTATAATAAGGTTAGGGTGAGGGGGTATATGGAGGAGTTAGTTTATAATAAGGTTAGGGTGAGGGGTATATGGAGGAGTTAGTTTATAATAAGGTTAGGGTGAGGGGGTATATGGAGGAGTTAGTTTATAATAAGGTTAGGGTGAGGGGGTATATGGATGGGTTAGTTTATAATAAGGTTAGGGGTGAGGGGTATATGGAGGGGTTAGTTTATAATAAGGTTAGGGTGAGGGGATATATGGAGGAGTTAGTTTATAATAAGGTTAGGGTGAGGATATATGGAGGGGTTAGTTTATAATAAGGTCAGGGTGAGGGGGTAGATGGAGGAGTTAGTTTATAATAAGGTTAGGGTGAGGGGGTATATGGAGGGTTAGTTTATAATAAGGTTAGGGGTGAGGGGGTATATGGAGGAGTTAGTTTATAATAAGGTTAGGGTGAGGGGGTATATGGATGGGTTAGTTTATAATAAGGTTAGGGGTGAGGGGGTATATGGAGGAGTTAGTTTATAATAAGGTTAGGGTGAGGGGGTATATGGATGGGTTAGTTTATAATAAGGTTAGGGTGAGGGGGTATATGGATGGGTTAGTTTATAATAAGGTTAGGGTGAGGGGGTATATGGAGGGGTTAGTTTATAATAAGGTTAGGGTGAGGGGTATATGGAGGGGTTAGTTTATAATAAGGTTAGGGTGAGGGGATATATGGAGGGGTTAGTTTATAATAAGGGTAGGGTGAGGGGGTATATGGATGGGTTAGTTTATAATAAGGTTAGGGTGAGGGGGTATATGGAGGGGTTAGTTTATAATAAGGTTAGGGTGAGGGGTATATGGAGGAGTTAGTTTATAATAAGGTTAGGGTGAGGGGGTATATGGATGGGTTAGTTTATAATAAGGTTAGGGTGAGGGGGTATATGGATGGGTTAGTTTATAATAAGGTTAGGGTGAGGGGGTATATGGAGGGGTTAGTTTATAATAAGGTTAGGGTGAGGGGGTATATGGAGGGGTTAGTTTATAATAAGGTTAGGGTGAGGGATATATGGAGGGGTTAGTTTATAATAAGGGTAGGGTGAGGGGATATATGGAGGAGTTAGTTTATAATAAGGTTAGGGTGAGGGGATATATGGAGGGGTTAGTTTATAATAAGGTTAGGGTGAGGGGGTATATGGAGGGGTTAGTTTATAATGAGGTTAGGATGAAGGGGTTAATGGAGGGTTAGTTTATAATAAGGTCAGGGTGAGGGGTATAAGGCGGGGTTAGTTTATAATAAGGTTAGGGGTGAGGGGTATATGGAGGAGTTAGTTTATAATAAGGTTAGGGTGAGGGGGTATATGGAGGGGTTAGTTTATAATAAGGTTAGGGTGAGGGGGTATATGGAGGGGTTAGTTTATAATAAGGTTAGGGTGAGGGGGTATATGGAGGAGTTAGTTTATAATAAGGTTAGGGTGAGGGGATATATGGAGGGTTAGTTTATAATAAGGGTAGGGTGAGGGGGTATATGGAGGAGTTAGTTTATAATAAGGTTAGGGTGAGGGGATATATGGAGGGGTTAGTTTATAATAAGGTTAGGGTGAGGGGGTATATGGAGGGGTTAGTTTATAATAAGGTTAGGATGAAGGGGTTAATGGAGGGGTTAGTTTATAATAAGGTCAGGGTGAGGGGTATAAAGGCGGGGTTAGTTTATAATAAGGTTAGGGGTGAGGGGGTATATGGAGGAGTTAGTTTATAATAAGGTTAGGGTGAGGGGTATATGGAGGAGTTAGTTTATAATAAGGTTAGGGTGAGGGGTATATGGAGGAGTTAGTTTATAATAAGGTTAGGGTGAGGGGGTATATGGAGGAGTTAGTTTATAATAAGGTTAGGGTGAGGGGGTATATGGATGGGTTAGTTTATAATAAGGTTAGGGGTGAGGGGGTATATGGAGGGGTTAGTTTATAATAAGGTTAGGGTGAGGGGATATATGGAGGAGTTAGTTTATAATAAGGTTAGGGTGAGGGGGTATATGGAGGGGTTAGTTTATAATAAGGTTAGGGGTGAGGGGTATATGGAGGAGTTAGTTTATAATAAGGTTAGGGTGAGGGGGTATATGGAGGAGTTAGTTTATAATAAGGTTAGGGTGAGGGGGTATATGGAGGAGTTAGTTTATAATAAGGTTAGGGTGAGGGGGTATATGGATGGGTTAGTTTATAATAAGGTTAGGGTGAGGGGGTATATGGATGGGTTAGTTTATAATAAGGTTAGGGTGGGGGTATATGGAGGGGTTAGTTTATAATAAGGTTAGGGTGAGGGGGTATATGGAGGGGTTAGTTTATAATAAGGTTAGGGTGAGGGGATATATGGAGGGGTTAGTTTATAATAAGGGTAGGGTGAGGGGGTATATGGATGGGTTAGTTTATAATAAGGTTAGGGTGAGGGGGTATATGGAGGGTTAGTTTATAATAAGGTTAGGGTGAGGGGGTATATGGAGGAGTTAGTTTATAATAAGGTTAGGGTGAGGGGTATATGGATGGGTTAGTTTATAATAAGGTTAGGGTGAGGGGGTATATGGATGGGTTAGTTTATAATAAGGTTAGGGTGAGGGGGTATATGGAGGGGTTAGTTTATAATAAGGTTAGGGTGAGGGGGTATATGGAGGGTTAGTTTATAATAAGGTTAGGGTGAGGGGGTATATGGAGGAGTTAGTTTATAATAAGGTTAGGGTGAGGGGATATATGGAGGGTTAGTTTATAATAAGGGTAGGGTGAGGGGTATATGGAGGAGTTAGTTTATAATAAGGTTAGGGTGAGGGGATATATGGAGGGGTTAGTTTATAATAAGGTTAGGGTGAGGGGTATATGGAGGGTTAGTTTATAATAAGGTTAGGATGAAGGGTTAATGGAGGGTTAGTTTATAATAAGGTCAGGGTGAGGGGGTATACGGAGGGGTTAGTTTATAATAAGGTTAGGGGTGAGGGGGTATATGGAGGAGTTAGTTTATAATAAGGTTAGGGTGAGGGGGTATATGGAGGGGTTAGTTTATAATAAGGTTAGGGTGAGGGGGTATATGGATGGGTTAGTTTATAATAAGGTTAGGGGTGAGGGGGTATATGGAGGGTTAGTTTATAATAAGGTTAGGGTGAGGGGGTATATGGAGGGGTTAGTTTATAATAAGGTTAGGGTGAGGGGATATATGGAGGGGTTAGTTTATAATAAGGGTAGGGTGAGGGGGTATATGGATGGGTTAGTTTATAATAAGGTTAGGGTGAGGGGGTATATGGAGGGGTTAGTTTATAATAAGGTTAGGGTGAGGGGGTATATGGAGGAGTTAGTTTATAATAAGGTTAGGGTGAGGGGTATATGGATGGGTTAGTTTATAATAAGGTTAGGGTGAGGGGGTATATGGATGGGTTAGTTTATAATAAGGTTAGGGTGAGGGGGTATATGGAGGGTTAGTTTATAATAAGGTTAGGGTGAGGGGGTATATGGAGGGGTTAGTTTATAATAAGGTTAGGGTGAGGGGATATATGGAGGGGTTAGTTTATAATAAGGGTAGGGTGAGGGGTATATGGAGGAGTTAGTTTATAATAAGGTTAGGGTGAGGGGGTATATGGAGGGTTAGTTTATAATAAGGTTAGGGTGAGGGGGTATATGGAGGAGTTAGTTTATAATAAGGTTAGGGTGAGGGATATATGGAGGGGTTAGTTTATAATAAGGGTAGGGTGAGGGGGTATATGGAGGAGTTAGTTTATAATAAGGTTAGGGTGAGGGGATATATGGAGGGGTTAGTTTATAATAAGGTTAGGGTGGGGGTATATGGAGGGTTAGTTTATAATAAGGTTAGGATGAAGGGGTTAATGGAGGGGTTAGTTTATAATAAGGTCAGGGTGAGGGGGTATACGGCGGGGTTAGTTTATAATAAGGTTAGGGGTGAGGGGGTATATGGAGGAGTTAGTTTATAATAAGGTTAGGGTGAGGGGGTATATGGAGGGGTTAGTTTATAATAAGGTTAGGGTGAGGGGGTATATGGATGGGTTAGTTTATAATAAGGTTAGGGGTGAGGGGGTATATGGAGGGGTTAGTTTATAATAAGGTTAGGGTGAGGGGGTATATGGAGGGGTTAGTTTATAATAAGGTTAGGGTGAGGGGATATATGGAGGGGTTAGTTTATAATAAGGGTAGGGTGAGGGGTATATGGATGGGTTAGTTTATAATAAGGTTAGGGTGAGGGGGTATATGGAGGGGTTAGTTTATAATAAGGTTAGGGTGAGGGGGTATATGGAGGAGTTAGTTTATAATAAGGTTAGGGTGAGGGGTATATGGATGGGTTAGTTTATAATAAGGTTAGGGTGAGGGGGTATATGGATGGGTTAGTTTATAATAAGGTTAGGGTGAGGGGGTATATGGAGGGGTTAGTTTATAATAAGGTTAGGGTGAGGGGTATATGGAGGGGTTAGTTTATAATAAGGTTAGGGTGAGGGGATATATGGAGGGGTTAGTTTATAATAAGGGTAGGGGTGAGGGGGTATATGGAGGAGTTAGTTTATAATAAGGTTAGGGTGAGGGGGTATATGGAGGGGTTAGTTTATAATAAGGTTAGGGTGAGGGGGTATATGGAGGAGTTAGTTTATAATAAGGTTAGGGTGAGGGGATATATGGAGGGGTTAGTTTATAATAAGGGTAGGGTGAGGGGTATATGGAGGAGTTAGTTTATAATAAGGTTAGGGTGAGGGGATATATGGAGGGGTTAGTTTATAATAAGGTTAGGGTGAGGGGTATATGGAGGGGTTAGTTTATAATAAGGTTAGGATGAAGGGGTTAATGGAGGGTTAGTTTATAATAAGGTCAGGGTGAGGGGGTATATGGAGGAGTTAGTTTATAATAAGGTTAGGGTGAGGGGTATATGGAGGGGTTAGTTTATAATAAGGTTAGGATGAAGGGGTTAATGGAGGGGTTAGTTTATAATAAGGTTAGGGGTGAGGGGGTATATGGAGGAGTTAGTTTATAATAAGGTTAGGGTGAGGGGGTATATGGAGGGGTTAGTTTATAATAAGGTTAGGGTGAGGGGTATATGGAGGAGTTAGTTTATAATAAGGTTAGGGTGAGAGGGTATATGGAGGGGTTAGTTTATAATAAGGTTAGGGTGAGGGGTAGTTGGAGCAGTTAGTTTATAATAAGGTTAGGGTGAGGGGGTAGATGGAGGAGTTAGTTTATAATAAGGTTAGGGTGAGGGGGTATATGGAGGGTTAGTTTATAATAAGGTTAGGGTGAGGGGTATATGGAGGGGTTAGTTTATAATAAGGTTAGGGTGAGGGGGTATATGGAGGGTTAGTTTATAATAAGGTTAGGGGTGAGAGGGTATATGGAGGGGTTAGTTTATAATAAGGTTAGGGTGAGGGGGTAGTTGGAGCAGTTAGTTTATAATAAGGTTAGGGTGAGGGGTAGATGGAGGAGTTAGTTTATAATAAGGTTAGGGTGAGGGGGTATATGGAGGGGTTAGTTTATAATAAGGTTAGGGTGAGGGGTATATGGAGGAGTTAGTTTATAATAAGGTTAGGGGTGAGGGGATATATGGAGGAGTTAGTTTATAATAAGGTTAGGGTGAGGGATATATGGAGGGTTAGTTTATAATAAGGTTAGGGTGAGGGGGTATATGGATGGGTTAGTTTATAATAAGGTTAGGGTGAGGGGGTATATGGAGGAGTTAGTTTATAATAAGGTTAGGGTGAGGGGGTATATGGAGGGGTTAGTTTATAATAAGGTTAGGGTGAGGGGGTATATGGAGGGGTTAGTTTATAATAAGGTTAGGGTGAGGGGGTATATGGAGGGGTTAGTTTATAATAAGGTTAGGGTGAGGGGATATATGGAGGGGTTAGGTTATGATACGGTTGTAGGTTAGGAGTTAGAGGGGATCTACAGTGAGGACGGGTTAGGTTGGTTCAGTTTATATCGAGTTAGGTTAGGAGAAGATGGAAAGAGAATATAGCTAGGTGCTGAAAGGAAAGGTGAGGTATTTGAATAGTATAAGGCATGAGTGCTGAGGGATACAGTGGGGGGACACAGTGAGGAGGGACACAGTGAGGAGGGAAACAGTGTAGAGGGATAATACAATGAAGGGGGATACTGTAGAGAGGGATACAGTGGAGAGGGATACAGTGAAGAGGGATACAGGGAAGAGGGATACAGTAGAGAGGGATACAGTCGAGGGATACAGTAGAGAGGGATACAGGGGAGAAGGATACAGTAGAGAGGGATACAGTAGAGAGGGATACAGTGAAGAGGGATACAGGGTAGAGGGATACAGTGAAGAGGGATACAGTAGAGAGGGATACAGTAGAGAGGGATACAGTGGAGAGGGATACAGTGAAGAGGGATACAGGGAAGAGGGATACAGTAGAGAGGGATATAGTAGAGAGGGATACAGTGGAGAGGGATACAGTGGAGAGGGATACAGTAGAGAGGGATACAGTAGAGAGGGATACAGTGGAGAGGGATACAGTGAAGAGGGATACAGGGAAGAGGGATACAGTAGAGAGGGATACAGTAGAGAGGGATACAGTGAAGAGGGATACAGGAGAGAGGGATACAGTAGAGAGGGATACAGTAGAGAGGGATACAGTGAAGAGGGATACAGGGAGAGGGATACAGTGAAGAGGGATACTGTAGAGAGGGATACGGTAGAGAGGGATCCAATAAAGAGGGATACAGTAGAGAGGGATACGGTAGAGAGGGATACAGTAGAGAGGGATACAGTAGAGGGATGCAGTGAAGAGGGATACAGTAGAGAGGAATGAATTGAATAGGGATACAGTAGAGAGGGATACAGTAGAGAGGGATACAATAAAGAGGGATACAATAAAGAGGGATACAGTAGAGAGGGATACAGTAGAGAGGGATACAGTAGAGAGGGTTACAGTAGAGAGGGTTACAGTAGAGAGGGATACAATAGAGAGCGATACAATAAAGAGGGATACAGTAGAGAGGGATACAATAAAGAGGGATACAGTAGAGAGGGATACAGTAGAGAGGGATACAGTAGAGAGGGATACAATAAAGAGGGATACAGTAGAGAGGGATACAGTGAAGAGGGATATAGTAGAGAGGGATACAGTAGAGAGGGATACAGTAGAGAGGGATACAGTAGAGAGGAATACAGTAGAGAGGGATACAGTAGAGAGGGATACAGTGGGGTGTTGCAGTGAAGAGGGATAGAGTAAAGAGGGATACAGTAGAGAGGGATACAGTAGAGAGGGATACAGTAGAGGGATGCAGTGAAGAGGGATACAGTAGAGAGGAATGGATTGAATAGGGATACATTAGAGGGGGATACAATAAAGAGGGATACAGTAGAGAGGGATACAGTAGAGAGGGATATAATAAAGAGGGATACAGTAGAGAGGGATACAGTAGAGAGGGATACAGTAGAGAGGGATACAGTAGAGAGGGATACCGTAGAGAGGGATACAGTAGAGGGATGCAGTGAAGAGGGATAGCGTAAAGAGGGATACAGTAGAGAGGGATACAGTAGAGAGGGATACAGTAGAGAGGGATACAGTAGAGAGGAATACAGTAGAGAGGGATACAGTAGAGGGATGCAGTGAAGAGGGATAGAGTAAAGAGGGATACAGTAAAGAAGTATAAAGTGAAGAGGAATACAGTAGAGAGGGAAACACTGAAGAGGGATACAGTAGAGAGGGAAACAGTAAAGAAGTATAAAGTGAAGAGGGAAACAGTAAAGAAGTATAAAGTGAAGAGGGATACAGTAAAGAAGTATAAAGTGAAGAGGGATACAGTAGAGAGGGAAACAGTAAAGAAGTATAAAGTGAAGAGGGATACAGTAAAGAAGTATAAAGTGAAGAGGGATACAGTAAAGAAGTATAAAGTGAAGAGGGATACAGTAAAGAAGTATAAAGTGAAGAGGGAAACAGTAAAGAAGTATAAAGTGAAGAGGGAAACAGTAAAGAAGTATAAAGTGAAGAGGGAAACAGTAAAGAAGTATAAAGTGAAGAGGGAAACAGTAAAGAAGTATAAAGTGAAGAGGGAAACAGTAAAGAAGTATAAAGTGAAGAGGGAAACAGTAAAGAAGTATAAAGTGAAGAGGGAAACAGTAAAGAAATATAAAGTGAAGAGGGAAACAGTAAAGAAGTATAAAGTGAAGAGGGAAACAGTAAAGAAGTATAAAGTGAAGAGGGAAACAGTAAAGAAGTATAAAGTGAAGAGGGAAACAGTAAAGAAGTATAAAGTGAAGAGGGAAACAGTAAAGAAGTATAAAGTGAAGAGGGAAACAGTAAAGAAGTATAAAGTGAAGAGGGAAACAGTAAAGAAGTATAAAGTGAAGAGGGAAACAGTAAAGAAGTATAAAGTGAAGAGGGAAACAGTAAAGAAGTATAAAGTGAAGAGGGAAACAGTAAAGAAGTATAAAGTGAAGAGGGAAACAGTAAAGAAGTATAAAGTGAAGAGGGAAACAGTAAAGAAGTATAAAGTGAAGAGGGATACAGTAAAGAAGTATAAAGTGAAGAGGGAAACAGTAAAGAAGTATAAAGTGAAGAGGGAAACAGTAAAGAAGTATAAAGTGAAGAGAGAAACAGTAAAGAAGTATAAAGTGAAGAGGGAAACAGTAAAGAAGTATAAAGTGAAGAGGGAAACAGTAAAGAAGTATAAAGTGAAGAGGGAAACAGTAAAGAAGTATAAAGTGAAGAGGGAAACAGTAAAGAAGTATAAAGTGAAGAGGGAAACAGTAAAGAAGTATAAAGTGAAGAGGGAAACAGTAAAGAAGTATAAAGTGAAGAGGGATACAGTAAAGAAGTATAAAGTGAAGAGGGAAACACTAAAGAAGAATAAAGTGAAGAGGGAAACAGTAAAGAAGTATAAAGTGAAGAGAGAAACAGTAAAGAAGTATAAAGTGAAGAGGGAAACAGTAAAGAAGTATAAAGTGAAGAGGGAAACAGTAAAGAAGTATAAAGTGAAGAGGGAAACAGTAAAGAAGTATAAAGTGAAGAGGGATACAGTAAAGAAGTATAAAGTGAAGAGGGAAACAGTAAAGAAGTATAAAGTGAAGAGGGAAACAGTAAAGAAGTATAAAGTGAAGAGGGATACAGTAAAGAAGTATAAAGTGAAGAGGGAAACAGTAAAGAAGTATAAAGTGAAGAGAGAAACAGTAAAGAAGTATAAAGTGAAGAGGGAAACAGTGGAGAAGGATAAAGCGCAGTGGACAGTAAATTAATATAGTGAGACACTGACTTGTTGCTTCTGATGTCTTTGATTGTTATTTTGACTGTGTGTTTGCATGTGTGTGTGTGTGTGTGTGTGTGTGTGTGTGTGTGTGTGTGTGTGTGTGTGTGTGTGGCCATTACAGCTGTGTGTGTGAGCACAGTCAGTGCAAATAAAATTGTATTTGTCACATGCACAGAATACAACAGGTGTAGACTTACAAGCCCTTAACCAACAATGCAGTTAAAAAAATTTGAGTTGTAAAATATTTACTAAATAAACTAAAGTTAAAAATGTTTTGAATCAATCAAAAAGTTGCAAAATAAATTTACTTAACAATAACCAGTCAATGTGCGGGGGTACAAGTTAGTCGAGGTAATTTGTAAAGTGACTATGCATAGATAATAAACAGCGAGTAACAGCAGTGTAAAAATAAGGGGGGTCAAAGGGGAGAGGGGAGGGGGTTAAGGGGGGTTAAAGGGGAGGGGGAGGGGGTCAAATAGTCCAGGTGGCCATTTGATTAGTTGTTCAGCAGTCTTATGACTTGCGTGACTGGAGTCTTTGACAATTTTTTGGGCCTTCCTCTGACACTGGCTAGTATATAGGTCCTGAATGTCAGGAAGCTTTGCCACAGTGATGTACTGAGCTGTACGTACTACCATCTGTAGCGCCTTACGGTCAGATGCCGATCAGTTGCCATACCAGGAGACCCATGCTAAATCTTTTCAGTCTCCTGAGAGGGAAAAGGTGTTGTCGTTCCCTCTTTACAACTGTCTTGTTGTGTTTGGACCATGATAGTTTGTTGGTGATGTGGACACTAAGGAACTTGAAACTCTCGACCCGCTCCACTTCAGCCCTTTCGACGTTAACGGGGGCCTGTTCGGCCCACCTTTTCCTATAGTCCACGATCAGCTCCTTTGTGTTGCTCACATTGAGGGAGAGGTTGTTGTCCTGGCAGTCTCTGACCTCCTCCCTCTTGGCTGTCTCTTCGTTGTCGGGGATCAGGCCTACCACTGTGGTGTCGTCAGCAAACTTAATGACGGTGTTGGAGTCGTGCTTGGCCACACAGTCGTGGGTGAACAGGGAGTACAGGTGGGGGCTAAGCATGCACCCCTGAGGGGTCCCAATGTTGAGGATCAGCTTGGCAGATGTGTTGTTGCGTACCCTTACCACCTGGGAGGCCTGTCAGGAAGTCCAGGATCTAGTTGCAGAGGGAGGTGTTTAGTCCCAGGGTCCTTAGCTTAGTGATGAGCTTAGTGGGCACTATGGTGTTGAACGCTGAGCTGTAGTCAATTATTAATATTTTTTTAAATTTCACCTTTATTTAACCAGGTAGGCCAGTTAAGAACAAGATCTCATTTACAACTGCGACCTGGCCAAGATGAAGCAAAGCAGTGCGACACAAACAACAACACAGAGTTACACATGGAATAAACAAACATACAATCAATAATACAGTAGAAAAAGTCTACATACAGTTTGTGCAAATGGCGTGAGGAGGTAAGGCAATAAATAGGCCATAGTAGCAAAGTAATTACAATTAAGCAAATTAACACTGGAGTGATAGATGTGCAGATGATGATGTGCAAGTAGAAGTGTGCAAAAGACTAGTGTGCAAAAGAGCAAAAAGTAAATGAAAACAATATGGGGATGAGGTAGGTAGTTGGATGGGCTATTTACAGATGGGCTGTGTACAGCTGCAGCGATCGGTAAGCTGCTCAGATAGCTGGTGCTTAAAGTTAGTGAGAGAGATATAAGTCTCCAAATTCAGGGATTTTTGCAATTCTTTCCAGTCATTGGCAGCAGAGAACTGGAAGGAAAGGCGGCAAAAAGGAGGAGTTGGCTTTGGGGATGACCAATGAGATATACCTGCTGGAGCGCGTGCTAAGGGTGGGTGTTGTTATGGTGACCAGTGAGCTGAGATAAGGTGGAGCTTTACCTAGCAAAGACGTATAGATGACCTGGAGCCAGTGGATCTGGCGACGAATATGTAGCGAGGGCCAGCCGACGAGAGCATACAGGTCGCAGTGTGTGTGGTATATGGGGCTTTGGTGACAAAACGGACGGACTGTGATAGACTGCATCCAGTTTGCTGAGGAGAGTGTTGGAGGCTATTTTGTAAATGACATCGCCAAAGTCGAGTATCAGTAGGATAGTCAGTTTTACGAGGGTATGTTTGGCAGCGTGAGTGAAGGAGGCTTTGTTGCGAAATAGGGAGACGATTCTAGGTGTGTAATTTTGGATTGGAGATGTTTAATATGAGTCTGGAAGGAGAGTTTACAGTCTAGCCAGACACCTAGGTATTTGTAGTTGTCCACATATTCTAAGTCAGAACCGTCCAGAGTAGTGATGCTAGTCGGGCGGGCGGGTGTGGGTAGCGATTGGTTGAAAAGCAAGCACTTAGTTTTACTAGCGTTTAAGAGCAGTTGGAGTCCATAGGAGGAGTGTTGTATGGCATTGAAGCTCGCTTGGAGATTTGTTAACACAGTGTCCAAAGATGGGCTAGATGGTGACAGATTGGTGTCGTCTGCGGAGAGGTGGATCAAGAAATCATCCGCAGCAAGCGACATCGTTGATATATACAGAGAAAAGAGTCGTCCCGAGAATTGAATCCTGTGGCACCCCCATAGAGACTGCCAGAGGTCCGGACTACAGGCCCTCCGATTTGACACACTGAGCTCTGTCTGAGAAGTAGTTGGTGAACCAGGCGAGGCAGTCATTTGAGAAACCAAGGCTGTTGAGTCTGCCGATAATAAGAATACGGCAATTGACAGAGTCGAAAGCCTCGGCCAGGTCGATGAAGACGGCTGCACAGTACTGTCTTTTATCGATGGTGGTTATGATATCGTTTAGTACCTTGAGCATGGCTGAGGTGCACCCGTGACCAGCTTGGAAACCGGATTGCACAGCGGAGAGGGTATGGTGGGATTTGAAATGGTCAGTGATCTGTTTGTTAATAACTTGGCTTTCGAAGACTTTAGAAAGGAAGAGCAGTATGGATATAGGTCTGTAACAGTTTGGGTCTAGAGTGTCACCCCCTTTGAAGAGGGGGATGACCGCGGCAGCTTTCCAATCTTTAGGAATCTCGGACAATACGAAAGACAGGTTGAACAGACTGGTAATACGAGTTGCAACAATGGAGGTGGATAATTTTAGAAAGAGAGGGTCCAGATTGTCTAGCCCAGCTGATTTGTACAGGTCCAGGTTTTTCAGCTCTTTCAGAACATCTTCTATCTGGATTTGGGTGAAGGATAAGCTGGGGATGCTTGGGCAAGTAGCTGTGGGGTCTGTGGAGCTGTTGGCCAGGGTTTGGGTAGCCAGGAGGAAAGCGTGTCCAGCAGGCGGATGCAGGCAATGAGGCAGTGATCGCTGAGATCCTGATTGAAAACAGCAGAGGTGTATTTGGAGGGCAAGTTGGTCAGGATAATATCTATGACGGTGCCCATGTTTATGGATTTAGGGTTGTACCTGGTGTGTTCCTTGATAATTTGTGTGAGACTGTAGGACTGCCAGGGTGTTAAGCATATCCCAGTTTAGGCCACCTAACAGAACAAATTCTGAAGATAGATGGGGGGCAATCAATTCACATATGGTGTCCAGGGCACAGCTGGGATCTGAGGGGGGGTCTATAACAGGCGGCAACAGTGAGAGACTTATTTCTGAAGAGATTCATTTTTAAAATTAGAACCTCGAACTGTTTGGGCATAGACCTGGAAAGTATGACAGAACTTTGCAGGCTATCTCTGCAGTAGATTGCAACTCTTCCCCCTTTGGCAGTTCTAACTTAACAGAAAATGTTGTAGTTGGGTATGGAAATTTCAGAATTTTTGGTGGCCTTCCTTAGCCAGGATTCAGACACGGCAAGGACATTAGGGTTGGTGGAATGTGCTAAAGCAGTGAGTAAAATACATTTCTGATGTTAACATGCATGAAACCAAGGCTTGTACAGTTACAGAAGTCTATGAACAGCATTCTCACATGCAGCATTCTCACAAGGGTCCTGGTGTGTGCAACACATGTCATGTTGTGTTATGTCCCCCCAACACATCCCCCGTCACAGATAATCTTCATTAATCATTGATTATGCAAGTCGCTCGTTATCTGGTCTTGATGTGGGAAACAACAGCCTCATGGGACTTCTGCTAGTCCTTGGGGTTCGGGAGGAATTACACACACAGTCATGTGATCGCCGGTCCCACTCTAAAATATGTCCCCATAGCCCCCCCTCCGTGCCCTGGAATTGGTGCTGAGGGGGAGAGGAGGGAGATTGGGGAGGACATGTCCGGTGAGATTTGTTTGATGTGAGCCACCAGTCTGTATCTCACCAAAGGGGATTTCCCACTCCCCTAGTGCTTGTGTAACTAACAGTGTGCTAACTCACTCGCTGCCTGGACAGTAGCAGATTTTGCCTGCCTGGTTGTTAAGACTTCCTGTTAAAGTAGGCCACAGTGAAGGACGTGAAGAAAGCTCAGCAGGTTGTGTCAAGATGACTTTGAGCTCCTCAGATGTAGGACATGCATTCTTTGGGTTGACCTCAATACTCCTCCACCTACCCCTGCACATGACCTGGTTGAAATATATTTGCACAAGACTTGAGCTGTTCTTGTTTTCGTTGGCCCTGTAGAATAGAATCAATGGAGAAGTCCTACAAGTGTCCTACTTAATAAAAGCTATTCACTTCTGTATGTGTTCCATGTACAGATGTAGGATCTTAATTTGATCACACTTATGTTGCTGAGAATTTTCCTGTGCTGCAGGAAATGCAAATGAGCTTATTGATTTACATAAATTCACTGAAAACCTGCACGAACACACGGTTATATTAACAGTATTGTATGTAGCCTATTTTTGTCCAGCTAATAACCTAACCACCGATCAAGCAACTTCATGGACTAAACGTTCAAATCCTGTTCCTGCAGGATTATTTTTGCTACAACAGTACTGGTCTAATTAAGATCCTACATCTGTATGTCCTAGACCTACAGTATACCCCCACCAGACCTCCACCCCACCAGACCTCCACCCCCACCAGACCTCCACCCCACCAGACCTCCACCCCACCAGACCTCCACCCCCACCAGACCTAAACCCCCACCAGACCTCCACCCCACCAGACCTTCACCCCACCAGACCCCCACCCCACCAGACCTCCACCCCCAACAGACCTCCACCCCACCAGACGTAAGCATGCCCACCCTTGATGCTATCTGGGGTGAACAGGCAGTGGCTCAGGTGGTTGATGTCCTTGATGATCTTTATGGCCTTCCTGTGACATCGGGTGGTGTAGGTGTCATGGAGGGCAGGTAGTTAGCCCCCGGTGATGCGTTGTGCAGACCTCACTACCCTCTGGAGAGCCTTACGGTTGTGAGAGGAGCAGTTGCCATACCAGGCGGTGATACAGCTCGAATTTCATCAGCCTCCTGAGGTTGAAGAGGCGCTGCTGCGCCTTCTTCACCACGCTGTCTGTGTGGGTGGACCAATTCAGTTTGTCCGTGATGTGTACGCCGAGGAATTTAAAACGCTCTACCCTCTCCACTACTGTCCCGTCGATTTGGATAGGGGGGTGCTCCCTCTGCTGTTTCCTGAAGTCCACGATCATCTCCTTTGTTTTGCGGTCGGCAAATGATTGCAGACGAAATTATTTAAATGATGATTGAGTTGGAGGCGTGCATGGCCACACAGTCGTGGGTGAACAGGGAGTACAGGAGAGGGCTCAGAACGCACCCTTGTGGGGCCCCAGTGTTGAGGATCAGAGGGGTGGAGATGTTGTTACCTACCCTCACCACCTGGGGGCGGCCCGTCAGGAAGTCCAGTACCCAGTTGCACAGGGTGGGGTCGAGACCTAGGGTCTTGAGCTTGATGACGAGTTTGGAGGGTACTATGGTGTTAAATGCTGAGCTGTAGTCGATGAACAGCATTCTCACATAGGTATTCCTCTTGTCCAGATGGGTTAGGGCCGTGTGCAGTTTGGTTGCAATTGCGTCGTCTGTGGACCTATTGGGGTGGTAAGCAAATTGGAGTGGGTCTAGGGTGTCAGGTAGGGTGGAGGTGATATGGTCCTTGACTAGTCTCTCAAAGCACTTCATGATGACGGAGGTTAGTGCTATGGGGCGGTAGTCGTTTAGCTCAGTTACCTTAGCTTTCTTGGGAACAGGAACAATGGTGGCCCTCTTGAAGCATGTGGGAACAACAGACTGGGATAAGGATTGATTGAATATGTCCGTAAACACACCAGTCAGCTGGTCTGCGCATGCTCTGAGGACGCGGCTGGGGATGCCGTCTGGGTCTGCAGCCTTGCGAGGGTTAACACGTTTAAATGTTTTACTCACGTCGGCTGCAGTGAAGGAGGGTTTTGGTAGCGGGCCGTGTCAGTGGCACTGTATTGTCCTCAAAGCGAGCAAAGAAGTTGTTTAGTCTGTCTGGGAGCAAGACATCCTGGTCCGCGACGGGGCTGGTTATCTTTTTGTAATCCGTGATTGACTGTAGACCCTGCCACATACCTCTTGTGTCTGAGCCGTTGAATTGCGACTCTACTTTGTCTCTATACTGACGCTTAGCTTGTTTGATTGCCTTGCCGAGGGAATAGCTACACTGTTTGTATTCAGTCATGTTTCCGGTCATCTTGCCCTGGTTAAAAGCAGTGGTTTGCGCTTTCAGTTTCGCGCGAATGCTGCCATCAATCCACGGTTTCTGGTTTGGGAATGTTTTAATAGTTGCTGTGGGTACGACATCGCCAATGCACTTGCTAATGAACTCGCTCACCGAATCGGCGTATTCGTCAATGTTGTTGTTTGACGCAATGCGGAACATATCCCAATCCACGTGTTCGAAGCAATCTTGAAGCGTGGAATCAGATTGGTCGGACCAGCGTTGAACAGATCTGAGAGCGGGAGCTTCCTGTTTTAGTTTCTGTCTGTAGGCTGGAAGCAACAAAATGGAGTCGTGGTCAGCTTTTCCGAAAGGAGGGTGGGGGAGGGCCTTATATGCGTCGCGGAATTTAGATTAACAATGATCCAGGGTTTTACCAGCCCTGGTAGCACAATCGATATGCTGATAGAATTTAGGGAGTCTTGTTTTCAGATTAGCCTTGTTAAAATCCCCAGCTACAATGAATGCAGCCTCAGGATATGTGGTTTCCAGTTTATAAAGTCAAATAAAGTTAGTTCAGGGCCATCGAAGTGTCTGCTTGGGGGGGAATATATGCGGCTGTGATTATAATCGAAGAGAATTCTCTTTGTAGATAATGCGGTTGACATTTGATTGTGAGGAATTCTAAGTCAGGTGAGCAGAAGGACTTGAGTTCCTGTATGTTGTTATGATCACACCACGTCTCGTTAATCATAAGGCATACCTCCCCCCGCCCCTCTTCTTACCAGAAATATGTTTGTTTCTGTCTGCGCGATGCGTGAAGAAACTAGCTGGCTGTACCGACTCCGATAGCATGTCTCGAGTGAGCCATGTTTCCGTGAAGCAAAGAACGTTACAGTCTCTGATGTCTCTCTGGAATGCTACCCTTGCTCGGATTTCATCAACCTTGTTGTCAAGAGACTGGACATTGGCGAGTAGTATGCTAGGGAGTGGTGCGCGATGTGCCCGTCTCCGGAGCCTGACCAGAAGACCGCTTCGTCTGGACCTTTTATGGCGTCGTTGTATTGGATCGCCGTCTGGGATCTGATCCATTGTCCCGGGTGGTGGGCAAAACACAGGATCCGCTTCGGAAAAGTCGTATTCCTGGTCGTAAGGTCTGGTACATACTGTAGAGATGCATGCTAATCCAAATCCCTAGCCTCTTGTGTCAAGAGTCTTTCAACTGTCTGAAACAATCCGCACCATATCCCTCTCACACTGTAATGACCTCCCATACATTATAAAAACTGGGACATGCTATGTTAGAAAATGCCAAGTGCATTCGAGCCATTGGTGTGTGTGTGTGTGTGTATGTGTGTGTGTGTGTGTGTGTGTGTGTGTGTGTGTGTGTGTGTGTGTGCGTGTGTGTGCGTGTGTGTACTGACCATGTCCATGTTTAAAGACTGAGTGTACTAAACATTAAGAACACCTTACTAATATTGAGTCCCTTTTACGCCCAGAGCAGCCTCAATTCGTCCACAGGGATGCTGGGCCATGTTGACTCCAATGCTTCCAACACTTGTGTCAAGTTGGCTGAATAAAACCAAATGCATGCTTTTCAACCGATCGCTGCCTGCACCCGCATGCCCGACTAGCATCACCACCCTGGATGGTTCCGACCTTGAATATGTGGACATCTATAAGTACCTAGGTGTCTGGCTAGACTGCAAACTCTCCTTCCAGACTCACATCAAACATCTCCAATCGAAAATCAAATCAATAGTCGGCTTTCTATTCCGCAACAAAGCCTCCTTCACTCACGCCGCCAAGCTTACCCTAGTAAAACTGACTATCCTACCGATCCTCTACTTTGGCGATGTCATCTACAAAATGGCTTCCAACACTCTACTCAGCAAACTGGATGCAGTCTATCACAGTGCCATCCGTTTTGTCACTAAAGCACCTTATACCACCCACCACTGCGACTTGTATGCTCTAGTCGGCTGGCCCTCGCTACATTTAAGTCATTTAGCAGACGCTCTTATCCAGAGTGACTTACAAATTGGTGCGTTCACCTTAAGACATCCAGTGGAACAGCCACTTTACAATAGTGCATCTAAATCTTTTAAGGGGGGTGAGAAGGATTACTTTATCCTATCCTAGGTATTCCTTAAGGAGGTGGGGTTTCAGGTGTCTCCGGAAGGTGGTGATTGACTCCGCTGTCCTGGCGTCGTGAGGGAGTTTGTTCCACCATTGGGGGGCCAGAGCAGCGAACAGTTTTGACTGGGCTGAGCAGGAACTGTACTTCCTCAGTGGTAGGGAGGCGAGCAGGCCAGAGGTGGATGAACGCAGTGCCCTTGTTTGGGTGTAGGGCCTGATCAGAGCCTGGAGGTACTGAGGTGCCGTTCCCCTCACAGCTCCGTAGGCAAGCACCATGGTCTTGTAGCGGATGCGAGCTTCAACTGGAAGCCAGTGGAGAGAGCGGAGGAGCGGGGTGACGTGAGAGAACTTGGGAAGGTTGAACACCAGACGGGCTGCGGCGTTCTGGATGAGTTGTAGGGGTTTAATGGCACAGGCATATTCGTCGCCAGACCCACTGGCTCCAGGTCATCTACAAGTCCATGCTAGGTAAAGCTCCGCCTTATCTCAGTTCACTGGTCACGATGGCAACACCCATCCGTAGCACGCACTCCAGCAGGTGTATCTCACTGATCATCCCTAAAGCCAACACCTCATTTGGCCGCCTTTCGTTCCAGTACTCTGCTGCCTGTGACTGGAACGAACTGCAAAAATCGCTGAAGTTGGAGACTTTTATCTCCCTCACCAACTTCAAACATCAGCTATCCGAGCAGCTAACCGATCGCTGCAGCTGTACATAGTCTATTGGTAAATAGCCCACCCATTTTCACCTACCTCATTCCCATACTGTTTTTATACTGTTTTTTATTTATTTACTTTTCTGCTCTTTTGCACACCAGTATCTCTACCTGTACATGACCATCTGATCATTTATCACTCCAGTGTTAATCTGCAAAATTGTAATTATTCGCCTACCTCCTCATGCCTTTTGCACACATTGTATATAGACTGCCCCTTTTTTTCTACTGTGTTATTGACTTGTTAATTGTTTACTCCATGTGTAACTCTGTGTTGTCTGTTCACACTGCTATGCTTTATCTTGGCCAGGTCGCAGTTGCAAATGAGAACTTGTTCTCAACTAGCCTACCTGGTTAAATAAAGGTGAAATAAAATAAAAAATAAAAATTTGGGTGGTGGACCATTCTTGATACACACAGTAAACTGTTGAGCATGAAAAACCCAACACTCAAACCGGTGTCTTGCCCATTCACCCTCTGAATGGCACACATACACAATATACAGTGGGGCAAAAAGTATTTAGTCAGCCACCAATTGTGCAAGTTCTCCCACTTAAAAAGATGAGAGGCCTGTAATTTTCATCATAGGTACACTTCAACTATGACAGACAAAATGAGAAAAAGAAACCCAGAAAATCACATTGTAGGATTTTAAATGAATTTATTTGCAAATTATGTTGGAAAATAAGTATTTGGTCAATAACAAAAGTTTATCTCAATACTTTGTTATATACCCTTTGTTGGCAATGACAGAGGTCAAACGTTTTCTGTAAGTCTTCACAAGGTTTTCACACACTGTTGCTGGTATTTTGGCCCATTCCTCCATGCAGATCTCCTCTAGAGCAGTAATGTTTTGGGGCTGTTGCTGGGCAACATGGACTTTCAACTCCCTCCAAAGATTTTCTATGTGGTTGAGATCTGGAGACTGGCTAGGCCACTCCAGGACCTTGAAATGCTTCTTACGAAGCCACTCCTTCGTTGCCCGGGCGGTGTGTTTGGGATCATTGTCATGCTGAAAGACCCAGACACATTTCATCTTCAATGCCCTTGCTGATGGAAGGAGGTTTTCACTCAAAATCTCACGATACATGGCCCCATTCATTCTTTCCTTTACACGGATCAGTCGTCTTGGTCCCTTTGCAGAAAAACAGCCCCAAAGCATGATGTTTCCACCCCCATGCTTCACAGTAGGTATGGTGTTCTTTGGATGCAACTCAGCATTCTTTGTCCTCCAAACACGACGAATTGAGTTTTTACCAAAAAGTAATATTTTGGTTTCATCTGACCATATAACATTCTCCCAATCTTCTTCTGGATCATCCAAATCCTCTCTAGCAAACTTCAGACGGGCCTGGACATGTACGGGCTTAAGCAGGGGGACACGTCTGGCACCGCAGGATTTGAGTCCCTGGCGGCGTAGTGTGTTACTGATGGTAGGCTTTGTTAATTTGGTCCCAGCTCTCTGCAGGTCATTCACTAGGTAGCCCCGTGTGGTTCTGGTATTTTTGCTCACCGTTCTTGTGATCATTTTGACCCAACGGGGTGAGATCTTGCATGGAGCCCCAGATCAAGGGAGATTATCAGTGGTCTTGTATGTCTTCCATTTCCTAATAATTGCTCCCACAGTTGATTTCTTCAAACCAAGCTGCTTACCTATTGCAGATTCAGTCTTCCCGGCCTGATGCAGGTCTACAATTTTGTTTCTGGTGTCCTTTGACAGCTCTTTGGTCTTGGCCATAGTGGAGTTTGGAGTGTCACTGTTTGAGGTTGTGGACAGGTGTCTTTTATACTGATAACAAGTTCAAACAGATGCCATTAATACAGGTAACAAGTGGAGGACAGAGGAGCCTCTTAAAGAAGAAGTTACAGGTCTGTGAGAGCCAGAAATCTTGCTTGTTTGTAGGTGACCAAACACTTATTTTCCACCATAATTTGCAAATACATTTATTAGAAATCCTACAATGTGATTTTCTGGATTGTTTTTTCTCATTTTGTCTGTCATAGTTGAAGTGTACCTATGATGAAAATTACAGGCCTCTCTCATCTTTTTAAGTAGGAGAACTTGCACAATTGGTGGCTGGCTAAATACTTTTTTGCCCCACTGTATGTCTCAATTGTCTTAAGGCTTAAAAATCCTTCTTTAACCTGACCCTTCATCTACACTGCCTGAAGTAGATTTAACAAGTGACATCAATAAGAGATCTTAGCTTTCACCTGGATTCACCGGGTCAGTCTATGTCATGGAAAGAGCAGGTATTCCTAATGTTTTGTACACTCAGTGTATGGAACGTTTCTCTGAAGGCGGTGAGGTGATCATCCAGGTATCTTGTCAAGAACACTCAGTGTTTCTACTATACATACCGTGGACCATAGACTCTAGATAGGACACATTGAGGAGTACTATATATAATATGTCTAGGCCAATGGAACTCAGCAGTGTAATTAAGACTGTGGTATCCAGCATCCTGTGTTCCAATCCTGGGATTCGACAATGCAAGTGGGAGATGAGCTACAAACCAGAAGGAAGCTGGTTTCAGATCCCATGTACCATCTCCTGCCGTTGGGCACTTGAGCAAGGCACTTGCTGCTAAATGTGTAGCTGCAGGGGTGCTGCTTTGTGGTCGGCTGAAGCTGTGCTCCTACCCAAAATGTGTGTTTTGTGTGTTTGTGTGTTGTCTTGGGAAGTGGGAGGGGAGGAGGGAGCAGATGAAGAATTTCTGTCTCTGCAGATGCACTAATAAATGACTATTCAATATTCTACTCTACTGTCGGACTACGATCGCATGTCAGCTGAAGGTTTACCATCGCCGAACAGCATGAGGATGGCCAGGTCCACTGCTCTCTTCCAGCCAGAGTCCTTCTGGATGGCGATGCCATAACCGGTGGTGGCGAACACCTTCCCGCTGCCGATGGTCACCAGTTTACAGCCCTCGTCCCTCCCGGCCATGTAGTTCAACACAGCAGCATCGTAGATGAAGGCATCCAATTTACTGAGCAGGAGTAGGGAGGGAGATAGTGGAGGATAGTTAGTGGTCAGTACTGGTCAGGCAAAGTGTTAGTAATTGTAGATATTGGTTGTTTTCAGGGTTAGGAGTTTTTTCCTGATCGTAAGACTGAACCAGTAAAACTCCAGGGCCTGGTTATAGCCTGTACATGGGCCTGGAGTTTTCCTGGTGAGGTCGCATGGTCTGGAAAAAACTGCAGGGCCTAGTAATGAGAGATATACTGAACAAAAATATAAACGCAACATGCAAGTTACAGTTCATATGAGGAAATCAGTAAATTAAAATAAATGAATTAGTCCCTAATCTATGGATTTCACATGACTGGGAATACATTTACATTTACATTTAAGTCATTTAGCAGACGCTCTTATCCAGAGCGACTTACAAATTGGTGCGTTCACCTTATGACAATACAGATATGCATCTGTTGGTCACAGATATAAAAATAAAAAATGGGCCTCACAATGGGCCTCAGGATCTCGTCACGATATTTCTGTGCATTCAAATTGCCATTGATAAAATGCAACTGTGTTCATTGTCCATACCATGTTCCCACCGCAACCATGGGGCACTCTGTTCACAACGTGGACATCAGCAAACTGCTCGCCCACATAGCGTCATACACAGGGTCTGCCATTGTGAGGCCAGTTGGATGTACTGCCAAATTCTCGAAAACGTTGTTGGAAGTGGCTTATGGTAGAGAAATGAACATTTAATTATCTGGCAACCGCTCTGGTGGACATTCCTGCAGTCGGCATGCCAATTGCACGCTCCCTCGAAACTTGAAACATCTGTGCAATTGTGTTGTGTGACAAAACTGCAGATTTTAGAGTGGCTTTTTATTGTGCCCAGCACAAGATGCACCTGTGTAATGATCATGCTGTTTAATCAGCTTCTTGATATGCCACATCTGTCAGGTGGATGGAATATCTTGGCAAAGGAGAAATGCTCACTAACAGGGATGTAAACAAATTTGTGCACAGAATTTGAGAGAAATAAGCTTTTTGTGCATACGGAACATCTCTGGGATCTTTTATTTCAGCTCATGAATCATGGGACCAGCAATTTACATGTTACGTTTATACTAAGTAAGTGACCTATGACAGGTTTAGGTGACAAACCCACAACTCATCAACTCCCCATGGCTACAGCATGTTAGTGATACACACCCCTGCAGACAAACCATTTTACAATACCAATGGCTAGCTAGCAGTTCAACCAGCTCCCTCCCAACCAAGCCAAAAGAAGAGAAACCCACAGATGGCTACATGAAGCTCTAATGTTCTAACCTGCACTCTGCATTCTTAATTCTTGGAAAGGAAGAAGGGAGGAGACCATCACATCAGATCAGCTCTCAGCCTCCACCAACCACCACCAGGCTGTTGCTTGCTGCTATTCTGAGCTAAGGAGCAGTGGCAGGCAGCAGCAAGCAACAGCAGCAGCTCTGCTAGCTTCCCACCCACCAACACTCCCTCCCTCCATCCCCTCCATCCATCCCTCTCTCCTCTCCCTCACCTGTTCTCCCTCCATCCCTCCCTCTCCCTGGCCCTCCCTCCTCCCTCCCCTCCATCCATCCCTCTCTCCTCTCCCTCACCTGTTCTCCCTCCATCCCTCCCTCTCCCTGGCCCTCCCTCCTCCCTCCCCTCCATCCATCCCTCTCTCCTCTCTCTCACCCGTTCTCCCTCCATCCCTCCCTCTCCCTGACCCTCCCTCCCTCCCCTCCCCTCCATCCCTCTCTCTCTCCTCTCCCTAACCCTCCACCCATCCTCCCCTCTTCTCCCTCCCTCTTTCCCTCCCTCTCCTTCTCTCACCCTCCCTTGAGGCTTGCCAGGGCCTCGTTCACGTTCTTCTGATGGAAGCTGGTCATATACTGGTGCATCTCCGGGTAATTGTTGCGGATGTTCCGTTCCGTGCTTCCGTTGGGCACCGTTCCGAAACGGAATGGCGGGGAGAAGGCGTTGGGTTTTTGGAACTGTGGAGAGGGGGTGGGGGTGTGGGGGGGGGGGGTCCGGGAAGAGAAGAGAGAAAGAGAGAAAATAGCAGGGGTTGGTGTGGTGAGCTGGACAAGGCATCGGGTTCCATCAAATGCTCCTAATACATTATGCTTCTGGACTGACCGGAAATTAATCTGCTTGGAAAACATATGCAACGCTGGGCACATACAGGCAGGTGAAGGCACACACACACATGCACACACACACCTTATTGTCGCTGAGGCCCGACACCTGATCCACATACTCCTCCTGGATCATGAAGGCAGCCAGGTTGGCAGTGTAGGAGGCCAGGAAGATGACAGCGAAGAAGGCCCACACCGACACCATGATCTTACTGGTGGTGCCTTTAGGGTTCTGGACGGGAACAGAGTTGTTGAAAACCAGGCCCCACAGCAGCCAGATGGCCTTGCCGATGGTGAAGGAGGGGCCACCGGGCTCTGGGGGAAGAAAAGAAGGATGTGGAGAAGATGTCAATAGAGAGGGAGAGAAAGAGGGAGAAGGGAGTTGATTGGTTTGGTGGCTATGCTCCCAATTAAAAAAGCACTTCATTTAATAGTCCTGATGTTGGCTTTTTGTTATGGGGCCATTGATCTGAGGTAGGTTATGTTATAGGTGAAAGCAACATAGTGGACACTTGTCCTTCTGCCTGCCAATGATCATGAACAAAAGGAGAGGAGAGAAATCCTGTTGGGAAGTATTGGGACGTAAAGCCAGTTGCCTTCTGCTATACCAGGCTCCACTGTAGCACAATCAGAACGGAAGCCCTGGCTGTCTGCATCCACATCCATAGGGTGCTTGGAGAGAGGGACAGAGAGGGAGAGAGAGGGAGAGAGAGAGAGAGAGAGGGACAGAGAGGGAGAGAGAGGGACAGAGAGAGACAGAGAGGGACAGAGAGGGAGAGAGAGAGAGAGAGAGAGAGAGAGAGAGAGAGAGAGAGAGTGAAGGATGGAGAGAGAGAGAGAGGGAGGGAGAGAGTGAGAGGGAGAAAGTAGAGGGAGAGAGAGAGTGTGGAGGTGGGAGGGAGAGAGTAGAGGGAGAGAGAGAGAGGGACAAAGAGAGAGTGCAAGAGAGAGCGAGAGACGGAGGGTGAAGGAGGGTGAAGGTGGGGGTGGATGGGTGTCCAAAAGGCTACAATTATGCTACAGCTGCAGCAACAAGCAATACAATACAACACGGTGTGTGCGTGTGCATGTGCGTGTGTGTGTGCATGTGCGCTTAACACGGCTTACATAACCTGTATTGGAAGTCATTAACTCATGATACCGTGGGCGCGTAAACAGCAGAGGAACCAACATCTCTCTCTCCCTCTCTCTCTCTTCCTATCGCTCTCTCCCTCTCTGCTTTCTACCGTGGTTACAGTGAATTGTAGTGCATTATACAGCACCAACAGACAGTGTAGATAACCCACCATTACCCTGCCCTGCCTGGCTCATCACTACACACTTATCCCCCTGTCACCAATATAAAGCAACAACCCAAAAAGCAGGGTGGATATAAAACTCCTATGATGTTATCTTGAGTGGGCTGGAGTGGTGGAATGTTAATACATTCCTCTGCATTGTATATGGAGCCAGAGAGGGTGTGAAGAAGAGAAGTGCCGTGTAAAATAGAATCCCGCTGCTGCCGTGGAAACGGAACCGTTGATTTTGTGTTTTGGGGGTGTTGGGAACATGATTCAATTCTGTGGGTAGTGTCATAAACATTCTGTCACAACGTTTGTTTTTCTGTGTTCGTTTTCAACACAATGGACCTGTGGAAAATGTTTAACGGAATGGTAATGGTGGTGGTTGATGTGAAGAGTAACCTTCCCTGAGACCTGAAGACCTGCGTTAGCTCCCCAAGCCAATGCCTAGCCTTCAGCTCGGCGGGTTAACACAATCTTGTGTCGTACAGGAGACCCAGGATCAAACCCCAGTCAGTGTATTGGGAAACAACATAATGTCTTTAGGTACAGGGAGACTTGTTGCTTAATGATGCCCAAGGCATTCTGTTATTGTGTAATGATGATGATGTTAGATAGGTTTTCATTTGAATCTACAGCTCCATCTAAGAACAGCTATTATTGTATTGTTCGTCCTGATGACTCGATGGCTGTGTCCTGATGACTAGATGGATGTGTTCCAAATGGCACCCAAATCCCTATATAGTGCACTACTTTTGACCTTTGAGCCCTGGAAAAAAAGTGCATTACATAGGGAATTGGGTGCCATTTGGGACACACACTATATGTGTTTCATTTAAAGAGTGTGGCGGGAGTGACTGAGGTGTCCTCCTTATATTGAGTGGAAATGTTTCAATGTGTTTCATTTCCCAACCTTGGCTGCCTGCTGCCTGGCTGGTGATAGAGGGGAAGAGAAAGGTGTTCAATTGACAAGTTCTCTCTCTCGTTCTTTCTCTGTGTTTGTTTGCGTTTGTGTGCGAGTGTGTGTGTGTGTATCCTCTCTCTCACCTCGTCCGTCTGCCAGGCAGCGGTTGTAGCCGACCGGGCTGAAGTACTCAAACACAAACACAGCAATCGCTGACACGAGCAGCAACATCACAAACATCATCACCCACACGTCCGCACTGAACGGCTCTGAGAGAAGAAGATAGAAAGGGAGAGAGAGAGAGAGAGAGAGAAAGGAAGGAAGGAAGGAAGGAAGGAAGGAAGGAAGGAAGGAAGGAAGGAAGGAAGGAAGGAAGGAAGGAAGGAAGGAAGGAAGGAAGGAAGGAAGGAAGGAAGGAAGGGAGAGGGGGAGGGAGGGAGACAAAGGCTGGTAAATTAAACAAATTCATCAATGACCAAGTAGGTAATGTTATTTCTGTGTGTGTGAGCGTGTGCTTATTTACGATGTCTGTGTCTGTGTCTGTGTGTCTGTGTGTGTGCTTATTTATCATGTCTGTGTGTGTGTGTGTGTGTGTGTGTGTGTGTGTGTGTGTGTGTGTGTGTGTGTGTGTGTGTGTGTGTGTGTGTGTGCTTATTTATCATGTCTGTGTCTGTGTCTGTGTGTGTGTGTGTGCTTATTTATCATGTCTGTGTCTGTGTCTGTGTGTGTGTGTGTTTATTTATCATGTCTGTGTCTGTGTCTGTGTCTGTGTCTGTGTGTGTGTGTGCTTATTTATCATGTCTGTGTCTGTGTCTGTGTCTGTGTCTGTGTGTGTGTGTGTGCTTATTTATCATGTCTGTGTCTGTGTCTGTGTGTCTATGTGTGTGTGCTTATTTATCATATCTATGTCTGTGTCTGTGTCTGTGTGTGTGTGTGTGTCTGTGTCTGTGTCTGTGTCTGTGTGTGTGTCTGTGTCTGTGTCTGTGTGTGTGTCTGTGTCTGTGTCTGTGTGTGTGTCTGTGTCTGTGTCTGTGTGTGTGTCTGTGTGTGTGTGTGTGTCTGTGTCTGTGTCTGTGTCTGTGTGTGTGTCTGTGTCTGTGTCTGTGTGTGTGTCTGTGTCTGTGTCTGTGTCTGTGTCTGTGTGTGTGTCTGTGTCTGTGTGTGTGTCTGTGTCTGTGTGTGTGTCTGTGTCTGTGTGTGTGTCTGTGTCTGTGTCTGTGTCTGTGTGTGTGTCTGTGTGTGTGTCTGTGTCTGTGTGTGTGTCTGTGTCTGTGTCTGTGTCTGTGTCTGTGTCTGTGTGTGTGTGCTTATTTATCATGTGTGTGTCTGTGTCTGTGTGTGTGTGCTTATTTATCATACTTCTCACCTAATTTGCTCACATTGTATATAGACTTGTTTTTTTTTTTTTTTTTTTTTACTGTATTATTGACTGTATGTTTGTTTTACTCCATGTGTAACTCTGTGTCGTTGTATGTGTCGAACTGCTTTGCTTTATCTTGGCCAGGTCGCAATTGTAAATGAGAACTTGTTCTCAACTTGCTTACCTGGTTAAATAAAGGTGAAATAAAAATAAATAAAATAAATCATGTGTGTGTCTGTGTTTGTGTGTGTGTGCTTATGTATCATGTGTGTGTTTGTGTGTGTGTGTGTGTGCTTATGTATCATGTGTGTGTGTGTGTGTGCTTATGTATCATGTGTGTGTGTGTGTGTGCTTATGTATCATGTGTGTGTCTGTGTCTGTGTGTGTGTGCTTATGTATCATGTGTGTGTCTGTGTCTGTGTGTGTGTGCTTATGTATCATGTGTGTGTCTGTGTGTGTGTGTGTGTGCTTATGTATCATGTGTGTGTCTGTGTGTGTCTGTGTGTGTGTGTGTGTGCTTATGTATCATGTGTGTGTCTGTGTCTGTGTGTGTGTGTGTGTGCTTATGTATCATGTGTGTGTCTGTGTGTGTGTGTGTGTGCTTATGTATCATGTGTGTGTCTGTGTGTGTGTGTGTGTGCTTATGTATCATGTGTGTGTCTGTGTCTGTGTGTGTGTGTGTGTGCTTATGTATCATGTGTGTGCTTATGTATCATGTGTGTGTCTGTGTGTGTCTGTGTGTGCTTATTTATAATGTGTGTGTCTGTGTCTGTGTGTGTGTGTGTGTGTGGTTATTTACCAAGTCTGTGTGTGTGTGTGAGTTCCCAGTCCGGGGCCCGCTACGAGGGTTCCCAGTCTGGGGTCGGCCAGTGGGGTGAGCCAGTGGTGGAGTGGGGTCTGCGTCCCGCACCTGAGCCGCCACCGCGGATAGATGCCCACCCAGACCGTCCCCTATAGGTTCAGGTTTTCTTTTTATGTCTCTATTTGGTTTGGTCAGGGTGTGATTTGGGGTGGGTATTCTATGTTCTATTATTTGAATTTCTATAGTCCTTTTTCCACCTGTCTTTGTGGGAAGTTGAATTTGTTTATGGCACAAAGCCTTTTGCTTCACGGTTTGTTTTCTAGTGTTTATTGTTTTGTTCGGCGTCTTTTCTAATAAAAAGAAAATGTACGCTCACCACGCTGCGCATTGGTCCTCTTCTTTCAACGGCCGTGACACAGAGTGTGTATTTTTATCATGTGTTCCCATTTAATTAGCTAGAAAATAAATAATTCAACCAATTTGTGTAATACTGCATCATAAGTAAGGCTCGGGGTTTTGCAGATGCAAGAAGGTTACGACTGTTCAAAATGATGATATGATACGAGGTTATGATTAATAAGTTGACTGTTTATAGATGTGATAGGTAAAGACCTTTTTAGAGTTTAATTCAGGAGATGGTAACTCTTTAAAGAACCGGTGTGGAGTGGTGCCCCAGACCCTAATGAGTTAATTGTGACATGAATAATTTAATTGGGTAACAATTAAACATAGTTAGCTAATTAGATAAATGACAGTCTTCAGAATAATGTTAAAGTCAAGTCACGACATATGGATGTGAAGCATCTCCATCAACACCAGGTGCCAGTGGTACTCTGATTCTCACCAAGGAAGGCGGAGGGGGAGACAGTGCCGTTGCTACGGGAGACCAGGACACTGATCCCCGTCTCGATGAAGGGCACGGAGAAGTCAATGACCTCAGACCTCTCCGCGTTGATGGTGAGCGACCCCACGGCCATGTGGGCCTTCTTCTGCTCCACCTGAGTCAATGAGAGAGACAGGGTCAACGGGAGGTCATTTTGGATCTGATACAAAACAGGACCGAGAGAAACGGCGAAGGAGCAGGAAACTGGGTTACTACTTTATACTACAACTGTAAACTACTGTATATCAATGAGAGGTCACCTTTTCCCTTCACATACACTGCCATTTTAGATCTGATACAAAACATGACTGTGAAAAATAATGAAGGAGAAGGAAACTGGGTTACTACACTGTATAGTGAATCACTACTACAACTGGAAAAAGCTCTGTTCTTGCCATGAACCTTTCCCTCCCCTGCTCTCTCCCCTATATCCTAATCCCTCCCTCCACTCACTCTCTCCCTCCCTGCTCTGAGTCTCTACAGGTATATTTAGCTGTTAATACCTGAGGCCTTGGGCAGTGTATAAAAGTGGGCCACAACAGGCTGTGTTAACAGGGTAAACACATAGCAGAGTGAGCATGAATTCTTCCCTCCTCTCTCCCTCCTCCTCCTGATGTTTTTCATTAGTTTGTGGCCATTTCTCTCCCTTGTTTATCTTTGGCTCCCTCCTGCTCTCCTATCTAAATGAAATCAATAGCCGCGTGCTTAGATGATGAGCACATGCATGCCTGTGCATTTGCATAAGCCGGGTGTGCCTACGTTGACACGTCTCCCTGTCGATTTACTACAGAATCCAGTCAAAGGTTTTATAATGCCAGATGAATCCATTCCACAGCATCTCTGTCCCTGATATACAAACACAACATTGATCAGTTGTCAGGCAAGGGTACACGTTTCTTCGTCCCACCCGCGGTCGTTTAACTTGGACATCCTTTCATAGAGGATGCAGTACAGTGTTGTATCTAACACGTGCTATGTGATTTAATATGGGAATTAATGCCGGCGAGGTAGGGGCTTTCCCTGAGGCTCTTCCCACTGCTAACTCTCCCTCTCTGAGTCTGATGAAGAGCCTCCTCTCCTCTTCTCTCCCAGACTTGAAATGAGCGGATCAAAGCCCCCCGCAGGCTAGGATATAGAGGCAGTCAAATCAGACCTGCTGGGTTCAAATACTATTCATCTTCTGTCAAATTACTTTGTGCTGCACTCAATCGAGCTTGTCTGGCACGATAGAAGCAATAGAATAGTCCCACACGTGCAAACCCCGCCCTCCTAGTACTTCAGGCAGGCTCAATCAATCAAACAGTCAAAGTATTTGAACACATTTCAAATACTAATTGAACCCAGATCTGGAAATAAGGAGATAAGAGTCAGAACGCCAAAAGAGAGTCAGTGAGAAAGAACGGACAAACTCCCACCTCCCCGATCATTCCATTCCAGGTGCCGTTGATCTTCTTGCCGTGCTTTCCGTTGGTGACCAGGTAGAGGTCATAGGTGAACTTGACCTGCTTGGCGATCTTCTTCAGGATGTCGATGCAGAAACCTTTACAGCAGCGCTTGGTGTACTGGCCAGGTACTGTCTGGTTGCTGAGAGAGAGATTTAAAAAAATGTATTTTCCCTTTGGTACTTGAACTATTTGCACATAGTTACAACACTGCATATAGACATAATATGACATTTGAAATGTCTTCGTTCTTTTTGAACTTTTGTGAGTGTAATGTGTACTGTTATTGTTTTTATTGTTTATTTCACTTTTGTTTATTATCTATTTCAGTTGCTTTGGAAATGTAAACATATGTTTCCCACAATAAAGACCCTTAAATTGAAAATTGAAATTGAAACAGAAGGAGAAAAAGACAGAAGGAGGAGGATAAGAGAGAGAGGGAGGGAGAGGGAGAACGACAGAGAAAGAGAGGTAGAGTGAGACAGAGAGAGAAATAGAAGGATAAGAGTGAGAGGGAGGGAGAGGGAGAACGACAGAGAAAGAGAGGTAGAGTGAGACAGAGAGAGAAAAAGGAGGATAAGAGAGAGAGGGAGGGAGGGAGAACGACAGAGAAAGAGAGATAGAGTGAGACAAAGAGAGAGAAATAGAAGGATAAGAGTGAGAGGAAGAAAAAGAAAAAGAGAAAGAGAGGAAAGATAAGAAAGGGAAAGAGAGAGAAAAATGATAATGGGGCACAGGAAGAAATCAATGACCAGGTGGGTCAAAGGGCAAAAATAATTGGGGCCAATCAAAGAGAGGTAGAAGAGAGGGGGGGCAGGTACAGGATGATCAGAAGAGAAGGGGACAGGTACAGGATGACCAGAAGAGAGGGGGACAGGTACATGATGATCAGAAGAGAGGGGGCAGGTACAGGATGACCAGAAGAGACGGGGACAGGTACAGGATGTTCAGAAGAGAGGGGGACAGGTACAGGATGACCAGAAGAGAGGGGGACAGGTACATGATGATCAGAAGAGAGGGGGACAGGTACAGGATGTTCAGAAGAGAGGGGGACAGGTACATGATGATCAGAAGAGAGGGGACATGTACAGGATGGTCAGAAGAGAGGGGGACAGGTACAGGATGTTCAGAAGAGAGGGGGACAGGTACAGGATGACCAGAAGAGAGGGGGACAGGTACATGATGATCAGAAGAGAGGGGGACAGGTACAGGATGACCAGAAGACGGGGGGGACAGGTACATGATGATCAGAAGAGAGGGGGACAGGTACATGATGATCAGAAGAGAGGGGGACAGGTACAGGATGACCAGAAGAGAAGGGGACAGGTACAGGATGACCAGAAGAGAGGGGGACAGGTACATGATGATCAGAAGAGAGGGGGACAGGTACATGATGATCAGAAGAGAGGGGGACAGGTACATGATGACCAGAAGAGAGGGGGCAGGTACAGGATGTTCAGAAGAGAGGGGGACAGGTACATGATGATCAGAAGAGAGGGGGACAGGTACAGGATGACCAGAAGAGAGGGGGACAGGTACAGGATGACCAGAAGAGAGGGGGACAGGTACAGGATGGTCAGAAGAGAGGGGGACAGGTACAGGATGACCAGAAGAGAGGGGGACGGGTACAGGATGATCAGAAGAGAGGGGGACAGGTACAGGATGACCAGAAGAGAGGGGGACAGGTACAGGATGGTCAGAAGAGAGGGGGACAGGTACAGGATGACCAGAAGAGAGGGGGACAGGTACAGGATGACCAGAAGAGAGGGGGACAGGTACATGATGATCAGAAGAGAGGGGGACAGGTACATGATGACCAGAAGAGAGGGGGGACAGGTACAGGATGACCAGAAGAGAGGGGGACAGGTACAGGATGTTCAGAAGAGAGGGGGACAGGTACATGATGATCAGAAGAGAGGGGGACAGGTACAGGATGGTCAGAAGAGAGGGGAAGAAACAATAAATAAACAGTGATGGTGAGGTTGACAGGAGAGGTGAGAAGAGGATGAAATGTCAATAATAAAAGGAGGAAAGGGCAAGGAATGAGAGGCAGGAGCTCCAGGGAATTTAGATAGGCCAGCAGAGAGAGAGAAATGGAGTGAAAGAAAAGGAGTGAGAGAAAAAGGAGGGCAATGAGGGGAATCCATTATGGGAGGGCAAGGTGAAGTGGAGAAACTGAAGAAGGGTAAGTGTAGTGAAGCGTGAACAAAATGTGGACGAGAAAAGTAAAATAGTCCAGATATAGGAAGAGGGAGGGAAGGGATGGGGGTTATCAGAAGACAAATAGATTGAGAGAGGATGAGAGGATGAAATGGAGAGATAGATGAAATTACCAAAACACATTAGAGGGAAAGAAGTATAACATGATAGAAAAGTATGGGCATGGAAATGGGAGGGGGACAGAGAGATATGGACAGCAGAGAAAAATAAATACAAGACAGACAGGACATACAGTACAAAGCTTCCAGCATGTTATATATAGAGTAAACATAACAAAGGTTATCGTACCCTTAATTCTTTCATTAAGGTATACCTTTAATATCATTTCAGCTATCTGAATTATGTGAATAAAAACAATAAATTACAGAAGCTGATTAAGTTGAGTCACAGGTATTATGATGCTTAAGGGCTTATTAACCTAATGTAGCAGGCATAAAATAAACACCTGAGCGGGGTCGATGGATGACCGGAAGCATCAGGTTCAGGCTTGGCCTCTTTTCTGCTTGTCCCCTAAAACCCGGATGCTTCCATTTTATAGATGCCATTAAGGTCCTAAACATTTTCTGCCCTAAAAGTAGAATTTGAGCTCTGTTTTTAATCCAGATATGGCTCCGTTTTTATTAGAGATATTGCTCTGTTTTTAATAGAGATATTGCTCTGTTTTTAATAGAGATATTGGACTGTTTTAATAGAGATATTGCTGTTTTAATAGAGATATTGGTCTGTTTTAATAGAGATATTGGACTGTTTTAATAGAGATATTGCTGTTTTAATAGAGATATTGGTCTGTTTTAATAGAGATATTGGTCTGTTTTTTAATAGAGATATTGCTCTGTTTTTAATAGAGATATTGGTCTGTTTTAATAGAGATATTGGTCTGTTTTAATAGAGATATTGGACTGTTTTAATAGAGATATTGCTGTTTTAATAGAGATATTGGTCTGTTTTAATAGAGATATTGGTCTGTTTTTAATAGAGATATTTGTCTGTTTTAATAGATTTTGGTCTGTTTTTAATAGGGATATTGGTATTTTTTTAAAGAGATATTGGTCTGTTTTAATAGAGATATTGCTCTGTTTTTAATAGAGATATTGCTTTGTTTTTAATAGAGATATTAGATTGTTTTAATAGAGATATTGCTGTTTTAATAGAGATATTGCTCCGTTTTTATTAGAGATATTGCTCTGTTTTAATAGAGATATTGGTCTGTTTTTAATTGAGATATTGGTCTGTTTTTATTAGAGATATTGCTCTGTTTCTAATAGAGATATTAGATTGTTTTAATAGAGATATTGCTGTTTTAATAGAGATATTGCTCCGTTTTTAATAGAGATATTGCTCTGTTTTTAATAGAGATATTGGACTGTTTTAATAGAGATATTGCTGTTTTTAATAGGGATATTGGTATTTTTTTAAAGAGATATTGGACTGTTTTAATAGAGATATTGCTTTGTTTTTAATAGAGATATTGGACTGTTTTAATATAGATATTGCTGTTTTAATAGAGATATTGCTCCGTTTTTAATAGAGATATTGCTCTGTTTTTAATAGAGATATTGGACTGTTTTAATATAGATATTGCTGTTTTAATAGAGATATTGCTCCGTTTTTAATAGAGATATTGCTCTGTTTTTAATAGAGATATTGGACTGTTTTAATAGAGATATTGCTGTTTTAATAGAGATATTGGTCTGTTTTAATAGAGATATTGGTCTGTTTTAATATAGATATTGCTGTTTTTAATAGAGATATTGGACTGTTTTAATATAGATATTGCTGTTTTTAATAGAGATATTGCTGTTTTTAATAGAGATATTGGACTGTTTTAATATAGATATTGCTGTTTTTAATAGAGATATTGGACTGTTTTAATAGAGATATTGGTCTGTTTTAATAGAGATATTGGTCTGTTTTAATAGAGATATTGGACTGTTTTAATAGAGATATTGCTGTTTTAATAGAGATATTGGTCTGTTTTAATAGAGATATTGGTCTGTTTTTAATAGAGATATTTGTCTGTTTTAATAGATTTTGGTCTGTTTTTAATAGGGATATTGGTATTTTTTTTAAGAGATATTGGTCTGTTTTAATAGAGATATTGCTCTGTTTTTATTAGAGATATTGGTCTGTTTTTATTAGAGATATTGCTGTGTTTTTAATAGAGATATTAGATTGTTTTAATAGAGATATTGCTGTTTTAATAGAGATATTGCTCCGTTTTTATTAGAAATATTGCTCTGTTTTAATAGAGATATTGGTCTGTTTTTAATTGAGATATTGGTCTGTTTTTATTAGAGATATTGCTCTGTTTCTAATAGAGATATTAGATTGTTTTAATAGAGATATTGCTGTTTTAATAGAGATATTGCTCCGTTTTTAATAGAGATATTGCTCTGTTTTTAATAGAGATATTGGACTGTTTTAATAGAGATATTGCTGTTTTTAATAGGGATATTGGTATTTTTTTAAAGAGATATTGCTCTGTTTTTATTAGAGATATTGGTCTGTTTTTATTAGAGATATTGCTTTGTTTTTAATAGAGATATTAGATTGTTTTAATAGAGATATTGCTGTTTTAATAGAGATATTGCTCCGTTTTTAATAGAGATATTGCTCTGTTTTTAATAGAGATATTGGACTGTTTTAATAGAGATATTGCTGTTTTAATAGAGATATTGGTCTGTTTTAATAGAGATATTGGTCTGTTTTAATATAGATATTGCTGTTTTTAATAGAGATATTGGACTGTTTTTATTAGAGATATTGCTCTGTTTTTAATAGAGATATTGGACTGTTTTAATATAGATATTGCTGTTTTTAATAGAGATATTGGACTGTTTTAATATAGATATTGCTGTTTTTAATAGAGATATTGCTGTTTTTAATAGAGATATTGGACTGTTTTAATATAGATATTGCTGTTTTTAATAGAGATATTGGACTGTTTTAATATAGATATTGCTGTTTTTAATAGAGATATTGGTCTGTTTTTATTAGAGATATTGCTTTGTTTTTAATAGAGATATTAGATTGTTTTAATAGAGATATTGCTGTTTTAATAGAGATATTGCTCCGTTTTTAATAGAGATATTGCTCTGTTTTTAATAGAGATATTGGACTGTTTTAATAGAGATATTGCTGTTTTAATAGAGATATTGGTCTGTTTTAATAGAGATATTGGTCTGTTTTAATATAGATATTGCTGTTTTTAATAGAGATATTGGACTGTTTTTATTAGAGATATTGCTCTGTTTTTAATAGAGATATTGGACTGTTTTAATATAGATATTGCTGTTTTTAATAGAGATATTGGACTGTTTTAATATAGATATTGCTGTTTTTAATAGAGATATTGCTGTTTTTAATAGAGATATTGGACTGTTTTAATATAGATATTGCTGTTTTTAATAGAGATATTGGACTGTTTTAATATAGATATTGCTGTTTTTAATAGAGATATTGGTCTGTTTTATTAGAGATATTGCTCTGTTTTTATTAGAGATATTGGACTGTTTTAATATAGATATTGCTGTTTTTAATAGAGATATTGGACTGTTTTAATAGAGATATTACTCTGTTTTTAATAGAGATATTGCTCTGTTTTTAATAGAGATATTGCTCTGTTTTTAATAGAGATATTGGACTGTTTTAATAGAGATATTGCTGTTTTAATAGAGATATTGGTCTGTTTTAATAGAGATATTGCTCTGTTTTTAATAGAGATATTTGTCTGTTTTTAATATAGATATTGGACTGTTTTAATATAGATATTGCTGTTTTTAATAGAGATATTGGACTGTTTTAATATAGATATTGCTGTTTTTAATAGAGATATTGGTCTGTTTTTATTAGAGATATTGCTTTGTTTTTAATAGAGATATTAGATTGTTTTAATAGAGATATTGCTGTTTTAATAGAGATATTGCTCCGTTTTTAATAGAGATATTGCTCTGTTTTTAATAGAGATATTGGACTGTTTTAATAGAGATATTGCTGTTTTAATAGAGATATTGGTCTGTTTTAATAGAGATATTGGTCTGTTTTAATATAGATATTGCTGTTTTTAATAGAGATATTGGACTGTTTTTATTAGAGATATTGCTCTGTTTTTAATAGAGATATTGGACTGTTTTAATATAGATATTGCTGTTTTTAATAGAGATATTGGACTGTTTTAATATAGATATTGCTGTTTTTAATAGAGATATTGCTGTTTTTAATAGAGATATTGGACTGTTTTAATATAGATATTGCTGTTTTTAATAGAGATATTGGACTGTTTTAATATAGATATTGCTGTTTTTAATAGAGATATTGGTCTGTTTTATTAGAGATATTGCTCTGTTTTTATTAGAGATATTGGACTGTTTTAATATAGATATTGCTGTTTTTAATAGAGATATTGGACTGTTTTAATAGATATATTACTCTGTTTTTAATAGAGATATTGCTCTGTTTTTAATAGAGATATTGCTCTGTTTTTAATAGAGATATTGCTCTGTTTTTAATAGAGATATTGGACTGTTTTAATAGAGATATTGCTGTTTTAATAGAGATATTGGTCTGTTTTAATAGAGATATTGCTCTGTTTTTAATAGAGATATTTGTCTGTTTTTAATATAGATATTGGACTGTTTTTATTAGAGATATTGCTCTGTTTTTAATAGAGATATTGGTCTGTTTTAATATAGATATTGCTGTTTTTAATAGAGATATTGGACTGTTTTTATTAGAGATATTGCTCTGTTTTTAATAGAGATATTGGACTGTTTTAATATAGATATTGCTGTTTTTAATAGAGATATTGGACTGTTTTAATATAGATATTGCTGTTTTTAATAGAGATATTGCTGTTTTTAATAGAGATATTGGACTGTTTTAATATAGATATTGCTGTTTTTAATAGAGATATTGGACTGTTTTAATATAGATATTGCTGTTTTTAATAGAGATATTGGTCTGTTTTATTAGAGATATTGCTCTGTTTTTATTAGAGATATTGGACTGTTTTAATATAGATATTGCTGTTTTTAATAGAGATATTGGACTGTTTTAATATAGATATTACTGTTTTTAATAGAGATATTGGACTGTTTTAATATAGATATTGCTGTTTTTAATAGAGATATTGGACTGTTTTAATATAGATATTGCTGTTTTTAATAGAGATATTGGACTGTTTTAATATAGATATTGCTGTTTTTATTAGAGACATTGCTCTGTTTTTATTAGAGACATTGCTCTGTTTCAATCAAGATATTGGACTGTTTTAATAGAGATATTGCTGTTTTAATAGAGATATTGCTGTTTTAATAGAGATATTGGACTGTTTTAATAGAGATATTGCTGTTTTTAATAGAGATATTGGACTGTTTTAATAGAGATATTGCTGTTTTAATAGAGATATTGCTCTGTTTTTATTATAGATATTGGTCTGTTTTTATTAGAGACATTTCTCTGTTTTTAATAGAGATATTGGTCTGTTTTTATCAGAGATATGGCTCTGTTTTTAATAGAGACATTGGTCTGTTTTTATCAGAGATATGGCTCTGTTTTTAATAGAGACATTGCTCTGTTTTTATTAGAGATTTTGCTCTGTTTTTAATAGAGACATTGCTCTGTTTTTAATAGAGATATTGGTCTGTTTTAATAGAGATAATGGTCTGTTTTTAATAGAGATATTGGTCTGTTTTTAATAGAGATATTGGTCTGTTTTAATTGAGTTTTTGGTCTGTTTTAATAGAGATATTGGTCTGTTTTATTAGAGATATTGCTCTGTTTTTATTAGAGATATTGCTTTGTTTTTAATAGAGATATTGGTCTGTTTTAATAGAGATATTGGTCTGTTTTATTAGAGATATTGCTCTGTTTTTATTAGAGATATTGGACTGTTTTAATATAGATATTGCTGTTTTTAATAGAGATATTGGACTGTTTTAATATAGATATTGCTGTTTTTAATAGAGATATTGGACTGGTTTAATATCGATATTGCTGTTTTTAATAGAGATATTGGACTGTTTTAATATAGATATTGCTGTTTTTAATAGAGATATTGGACTGTTTTAATATAGATATTGCTGTTTTTATTAGAGACATTGCTCTGTTTTTATTAGAGACATTGCTCTGTTTCAATCAAGATATTGGACTGTTTTAATAGAGATATTGCTGTTTTAATAGAGATATTGGTCTGTTTTTATTAGAGATATTGCTTTGTTTTTAATAGAGATATTAGATTGTTTTAATAGAGATATTGCTGTTTTAATAGAGATATTGCTCCGTTTTTAATAGAGATATTGCTCTTGATTAGTGTAGTGTCAACAACGCAGCCAATGCCAACTAGCCTACTTAGTCAACAACGCAGCCTCTGCCAGCTAGCCTACTTCAGCAGTACTGTATCATTTTAATCATTTTAGTCAATAAGATTCTTGCTACGTAAGCTTAACTCTCTGAACACTCGTGACGTGTAGTCCACTTGTCATTCCAATCTCCTTTGCATTAGCGTAGCCTCTTGTGTAGCCTGTCAACTATGTGTCTGTCTATCCCTGTTCTCTCCTCTCTGCACAGACCATACAAACGCTCCACACCGCGTGGCCGCGGCCACCCTAATCTGGTGGTCCCAGCGCGCACGACCCACGTGGAGTTCCAGGTCTCCGGTAGCCTCTGGAACTGCCGATCTGCGGCCAACAAGGCAGAGTTCATCTCCGCCTATGTCTCCCTCCAGTCCCTCGACTTCTTGGCACTGACGGAAACATGGATCACCACAGACAACACTGCTACTCCTACTGCTCTCTCTTCGTCTGCCCACGTGTTCTCGCACACCCCGAGAGCTTCTGGTCAGCGGGGTGGTGGCACCGGGATCCTCATCTCTCCCAAGTGGTCATTCTCTCTTTCTCCCTTACCCATCTGTCTATCGCCTCCTTTGAATTCCATGCTGTCACAGTTACCAGCCCTTTCAAGCTTAACATCCTTATCATTTATCGCCCTCCAGGTTCCCTCGGAGAGTTCATCAATGAGCTTGATGCCTTGATAAGCTCCTTTCCTGAGGACGGCTCACCTCTCACAGTTCTGGGCGACTTTAACCTCCCCACGCCTACCTTTGACTCATTCCTCTCTGCCTCCTTCTTTCCACTCCTCTCCTCTTTTGACCTCACCCTCTCACCTTCCCCCTACTCACAAGGCAGGAAATACGCTCGACCTCATCTTTACTAGATGCTGTTCTTCCACTAACCTCGTTGCAACTCCCCTCCAAGTCTCCGACCACTACCTTGTATCCTTTTCCCTCTCGCTCTCATCCAACACTTCCCACACTGCCCCTACTCGGATGGTATCGCGCCGTCCCAACCTTCGCTCTCTCTCCCCCGCTACTCTCTCCTCTTCCATCCTATCATCTCTTCCCTCTGCTCAAACCTTCTCCAACCTATCTCCTGATTCTGCCTCCTCAACCCTCCTCTCCTCCCTTTCTGCATCCTTTGACTCTCTATGTCCCCTATCCTCCAGGCCGGCTCGGTCCTCCCCTCCCGCTCCGTGGCTCGACGACTCATTGCGAGCTCACAGAACAGGGCTCCGGGCAGCCGAGCGGAAATGGAGGAAAAACTCGCCTCCCTGCGGACCTGACATCCTTTCACTCCCTCCTCTCTACATTTTCCTCTTCTCTCTCTGCTGCTAAAGCCACTTTCTACCACACTAAATTCCAAGCATCTGCCTCTAACCCTAGGAAGCTCTTTGCAACCTTCTCCTCCCTCCTGAATCCCTCCCCCTCCCCCCCCTCCCTCTCTGCAGATGACTTCGTCAACCATTTTGAAAAGAAGGTCGACGACATCCGATCCTCGTTTGCTAAGTCAAACGACACCGCTGGTTCTGCTCACACTGCCCTACCCTGTGCTCTGACCTCTTTCTCCCCCTCTCTCCAGATGAAATCTCGCGTCTTGTGACGGCCGGCCGCCCTACAACCTGCCCGCTTGACCCTATCCCCTCCTCTCTTCTCCAGACCATTTCTGGAGACCTCCTCCCTTACCTCACCTCGCTCATCAACTCATCCCTGACCGCTGGCTACGTCCCTTCCGTCTTCAAGAGAGCGAGAGTTGCACCCCTTCTGAAAAAACCTACACTCGATCCCTCCGATGTCAACAACTACAGACCAGTATCCCTTCTTTCTTTTCTCTCCAAAACTCTTGAACGTGCCGTCCTTGGCCAGCTCTCCCGCTATCTCTCTCAGAATGACCTTCTTGATCCAAATCAGTCAGGTTTCAAGACTAGTCATTCAACTGAGACTGCTCTTCTCTGTATCACGGAGGCGCTCCGCACTGCTAAAGCTAACTCTCTCTCCTCTGCTCTCATCCTTCTAGACCTATCGGCTGCCTTCGATACTGTGAACCATCAGATCCTCCTCTCCACCCTCTCCGAGTTGGGCATCTCCGGCGCGGCCCACGCTTGGATTGCGTCCTACCTGACAGGTCGCTCCTACCAGGTGGCGTGGCGAGAATCCGTCTCCACACCACGTGCTCACCACTGGTGTCCCCAGGGCTCTGTTCTAGGCCCTCTCCTATTCTCGCTATACACCAAGTCACTTGGCTCTGTCATAACCTCACATGGTCTCTCCTATCATTGCTATGCAGACGACACACAATTAATCTTCTCCTTTCCCCCTTCTGATGACCAGGTGGCGAATCGCATCTCTGCATGTCTGGCAGACATATCCGTGTGGATGACGGATCACCACCTCAAGCTGAACCTCGGCAAGACGGAGCTGCTCTTCCTCCCGGGGAAGGACTGCCCGTTCCATGATCTCGCCATCACGGTTGACAACTCCATTGTGTCCTCCTCCCAGAGCGCTAAGAACCTTGGCGTGATCCTGGACAACACCCTGTCGTTCTCAACTAACATCAAGGCGGTGGCCCGTTCCTGTAGGTTCATGCTCTACAACATCCGCAGAGTACGACCCTGCCTCACACAGGAAGCGGCGCAGGTCCTAATCCAGGCACTTGTCATCTCCCGTCTGGATTACTGCAACTCGCTGTTGGCTGGGCTCCCTGCCTGTGCCATTAAACCCCTACAACTCATCCAGAACGCCGCAGCCCGTCTGGTGTTCAACCTTCCCAAGTTCTCTCACGTCACCCCGCTCCTCCGCTCCCTCCACTGGCTTCCAGTTGAAGCTCGCATCCGCTACAAGACCATGGTGCTTGCCTACGGAGCTGTGAGGGGAACGGCACCTCAGTACCTCCAGGCTCTGATCAGGCCCTACACCCAAACAAGGGCACTGCGTTCATCCACCTCTGGCCTGCTCGCCTCCCTACCACTGAGGAAGTACAGTTCCCGCTCAGCCCAGTCAAAACTGTTCGCTGCTCTGGCCCCCCAATGGTGGAACAAACTCCCTCACGACGCCAGGACAGCGGAGTCAATCACCACCTTCCGGAGACACCTGAAACCCCACCTCTTTAAGGAATACCTAGGATAGGATAAAGTAATCCCTCTCACCCCCCCTCCCCCTGAAAAGATTTAGATGCACTACTGTTCCACTGGAGGTCATAAGGTGAATGCACCAATTTGTAAGTCGCTCTGGATAAGAGCGTCTGCTAAATGACTTAAATGTAAATGTTTTTAATAGAGATATTGGACTGTTTTAATAGAGATATTGCTGTTTTAATAGAGATATTGGTCTGTTTTAATAGAGATATTGGTCTGTTTTAATATAGATATTGCTGTTTTTAATAGAGATATTGGACTGTTTTTATTAGAGATATTGCTCTGTTTTTAATAGAGATATTGGACTGTTTTAATATAGATATTGCTGTTTTTAATAGAGATATTGGACTGTTTTAATATAGATATTGCTGTTTTTAATAGAGATATTGGTCTGTTTTTATTAGAGATATTGCTTTGTTTTTAATAGAGATATTAGATTGTTTTAATAGAGATATTGCTGTTTTAATAGAGATATTGCTCCGTTTTTAATAGAGATATTGCTCTGTTTTTAATAGAGATATTGGACTGTTTTAATAGAGATATTGGTCTGTTTTAATAGAGATATTGGTCTGTTTTAATATAGATATTGCTGTTTTTAATAGAGATATTGGACTGTTTTTATTAGAGATATTGCTCTGTTTTTAATAGAGATATTGGACTGTTTTAATATAGATATTGCTGTTTTTAATAGAGATATTGGACTGTTTTAATATAGATATTGCTGTTTTTAATAGAGATATTGCTGTTTTTAATAGAGATATTGGACTGTTTTAATATAGATATTGCTGTTTTTAATAGAGATATTGGACTGTTTTAATATAGATATTGCTGTTTTTAATAGAGATATTGGTCTGTTTTATTAGAGATATTGCTCTGTTTTTATTAGAGATATTGGACTGTTTTAATATAGATATTGCTGTTTTTAATAGAGATATTGGACTGTTTTAATATAGATATTGCTGTTTTTAATAGAGATATTGGACTGTTTTTATTAGAGATATTACTCTGTTTTTAATAGAGATATTGCTCTGTTTTTAATAGAGATATTGCTCTGTTTTTAATAGAGATATTGCTCTGTTTTTAATAGAGATATTGGACTGTTTTAATAGAGATATTGCTGTTTTAATAGAGATATTGGTCTGTTTTAATAGAGATATTGCTCTGTTTTTAATAGAGATATTTGTCTGTTTTTAATATAGATATTGGACTGTTTTTATTAGAGATATTGCTCTGTTTTTAATAGAGATATTGGTCTGTTTTAATATAGATATTGCTGTTTTTAATAGAGATATTGGACTGTTTTTATTAGAGATATTGCTCTGTTTTTAATAGAGATATTGGACTGTTTTAATATAGATATTGCTGTTTTTAATAGAGATATTGGACTGTTTTAATATAGATATTGCTGTTTTTAATAGAGATATTGCTGTTTTTAATAGAGATATTGGACTGTTTTAATATAGATATTGCTGTTTTTAATAGAGATATTGGACTGTTTTAATATAGATATTGCTGTTTTTAATAGAGATATTGGTCTGTTTTATTAGAGATATTGCTCTGTTTTTATTAGAGATATTGGACTGTTTTAATATAGATATTGCTGTTTTTAATAGAGATATTGGACTGTTTTAATATAGATATTACTGTTTTTAATAGAGATATTGGACTGTTTTAATATAGATATTGCTGTTTTTAATAAAGATATTGGACTGTTTTAATATAGATATTGCTGTTTTTAATAGAGATATTGGACTGTTTTAATATAGATATTGCTGTTTTTATTAGAGACATTGCTCTGTTTTTATTAGAGACATTGCTCTGTTTCAATCAAGATATTGGACTGTTTTAATAGAGATATTGCTGTTTTAATAGAGATATTGGACTGTTTTAATAGAGATATTGCTGTTTTTAATAGAGATATTGGACTGTTTTAATAGAGATATTGCTGTTTTAATAGAGATATTGCTCTGTTTTTATTATAGATATTGGTCTGTTTTTATTAGAGACATTTCTCTGTTTTTAATAGAGATATTGGTCTGTTTTTATCAGAGATATGGCTCTGTTTTTAATAGAGACATTGGTCTGTTTTTATCAGAGATATGGCTCTGTTTTTAATAGAGACATTGCTCTGTTTTTATTAGAGATTTTGCTCTGTTTTTAATAGAGACATTGCTCTGTTTTTAATAGAGATATTGGTCTGTTTTAATAGAGATAATGGTCTGTTTTTAATAGAGATATTGGTCTGTTTTTAATAGAGATATTGGTCTGTTTTAATTGAGTTTTTGGTCTGTTTTAATAGAGATATTGGTCTGTTTTATTAGAGATATTGCTCTGTTTTTATTAGAGATATTGCTTTGTTTTTAATAGAGATATTGGTCTGTTTTAATAGAGATATTGGTCTGTTTTATTAGAGATATTGCTCTGTTTTTATTAGAGATATTGGACTGTTTTAATATAGATATTGCTGTTTTTAATAGAGATATTGGACTGTTTTAATATAGATATTGCTGTTTTTAATAGAGATATTGGACTGGTTTAATATCGATATTGCTGTTTTTAATAGAGATATTGGACTGTTTTAATATAGATATTGCTGTTTTTAATAGAGATATTGGACTGTTTTAATATAGATATTGCTGTTTTTATTAGAGACATTGCTCTGTTTTTATTAGAGACATTGCTCTGTTTCAATCAAGATATTGGACTGTTTTAATAGAGATATTGCTGTTTTAATAGAGATATTGGTCTGTTTTTATTAGAGATATTGCTTTGTTTTTAATAGAGATATTAGATTGTTTTAATAGAGATATTGCTGTTTTAATAGAGATATTGCTCTGTTTTTAATAGAGATATTGCTCTTGATTAGTGTAGTGTCAACAACGCAGCCAATGCCAACTAGCCTACTTAGTCAACAACGCAGCCTCTGCCAGCTAGCCTACTTCAGCAGTACTGTATCATTTTAATCATTTTAGTCAATAAGATTCTTGCTACGTAAGCTTAACTCTCTGAACACTCGTGACGTGTAGTCCACTTGTCATTCCAATCTCCTTTGCATTAGCGTAGCCTCTTGTGTAGCCTGTCAACTATGTGTCTGTCTATCCCTGTTCTCTCCTCTCTGCACAGACCATACAAACGCTCCACACCGCGTGGCCGTGGCCACCCTAATCTGGTGGTCCCAGCGCGCACGACCCACGTGGAGTTCCAGGTCTCCGGTAGCCTCTGGAACTGCCGATCTGCGGCCAACAAGGCAGAGTTCATCTCCGCCTATGTCTCCCTCCAGTCCCTCGACTTCTTGGCACTGACGGAAACATGGATCACCACAGACAACACTGCTACTCCTACTGCTCTCTTCGTCTGCCCACGTGTTCTCGCACACCCCGAGAGCTTCTGGTCAGCGGGGTGGTGGCACCGGGATCCTCATCTCTCCCAAGTGGTCATCTCTCTTTCTCCCCTTACCCATCTGTCTATCGCCTCCTTTGAATTCCATGCTGTCACAGTTACCAGCCCTTTCAAGCTTAACATCCTTATCATTTATCGCCCTCCAGGTTCCCTCGGAGAGTTCATCAATGAGCTTGATGCCTTGATAAGCTCCTTTCCTGAGGACGGCTCACCTCTCACAGTTCTGGGCGACTTTAACCTCCCCACGCCTACCTTTGACTCATTCCTCTCTGCCTCCTTCTTTCCACTCCTCTCCTCTTTTGACCTCACCCTCTCACCTTCCCCCTACTCACAAGGCAGGAAATACGCTCGACCTCATCTTTACTAGATGCTGTTCTTCCACTAACCTCGTTGCAACTCCCTCCAAGTCTCCGACCACTACCTTGTATCCTTTTCCCTCTCGCTCTCATCCAACACTTCCCACACTGCCCCTACTCGGATGGTATCGCGCCGTCCCAACCTTCGCTCTCTCTCCCCCGCTACTCTCTCCTCTTCCATCCTATCATCTCTTCCCTCTGCTCAAACCTTCTCCAACCTATCTCCTGATTCTGCCTCCTCAACCCTCCTCTCCTCCCTTTCTGCATCCTTTGACTCTCTATGTCCCCTATCCTCCAGGCCGGCTCGGTCCTCCCCTCCCGCTCCGTGGCTCGACGACTCATTGCGAGCTCACAGAACAGGGCTCCGGGCAGCCGAGCGGAAATGGAGGAAAACTCGCCTCCCTGCGGACCTGACATCCTTTCACTCCCTCCTCTCTACATTTTCCTCTTCTCTCTCTGCTGCTAAAGCCACTTTCTACCACACTAAATTCCAAGCATCTGCCTCTAACCCTAGGAAGCTCTTTGCAACCTTCTCCTCCCTCCTGAATCCTCCTCCCCCTCCCCCTCCTCCCTCTCTGCAGATGACTTCGTCAACCATTTTGAAAAGAAGGTCGACGACATCCGATCCTCGTTTGCTAAGTCAAACGACACCGCTGGTTCTGCTCACACTGCCCTACCCTGTGCTCTGACCTCTTTCTCCCCTCTCTCTCCAGATGAAATCTCGCGTCTTGTGACGGCCGGCCGCCCTACAACCTGCCCGCTTGACCCTATCCCCTCCTCTCTTCTCCAGACCATTTCCGGAGACCTCCTCCCTTACCTCACCTCGCTCATCAACTCATCCCTGACCGCTGGCTACGTCCCTTCCGTCTTCAAGAGAGCGAGAGTTGCACCCCTTCTGAAAAAACCTACACTCGATCCCTCCGATGTCAACAACTACAGACCAGTATCCCTTCTTTCTTTTCTCTCCAAAACTCTTGAACGTGCCGTCCTTGGCCAGCTCTCCCGCTATCTCTCTCAGAATGACCTTCTTGATCCAAATCAGTCAGGTTTCAAGACTAGTCATTCAACTGAGACTGCTCTTCTCTGTATCACGGAGGCGCTCCGCACTGCTAAAGCTAACTCTCTCTCCTCTGCTCTCATCCTTCTAGACCTATCGGCTGCCTTCGATACTGTGAACCATCAGATCCTCCTCTCCACCCTCTCCGAGTTGGGCATCTCCGGCGCGGCCCACGCTTGGATTGCGTCCTACCTGACAGGTCGCTCCTACCAGGTGGCGTGGCGAGAATCCGTCTCCACACCACGTGCTCTCACCACTGGTGTCCCCAGGGCTCTGTTCTAGGCCCTCTCCTATTCTCGCTATACACCAAGTCACTTGGCTCTGTCATAACCTCACATGGTCTCTCCTATCATTGCTATGCAGACGACACACAATTAATCTTCTCCTTTCCCCCTTCTGATGACCAGGTGGCGAATCGCATCTCTGCATGTCTGGCAGACATATCCGTGTGGATGACGGATCACCACCTCAAGCTGAACCTCGGCAAGACGGAGCTGCTCTTCCTCCCGGGGAAGGACTGCCCGTTCCATGATCTCGCCATCACGGTTGACAACTCCATTGTGTCCTCCTCCCAGAGCGCTAAGAACCTTGGCGTGATCCTGGACAACACCCTGTCGTTCTCAACTAACATCAAGGCGGTGGCCCGTTCCTGTAGGTTCATGCTCTACAACATCCGCAGAGTACGACCCTGCCTCACACAGGAAGCGGCGCAGGTCCTAATCCAGGCACTTGTCATCTCCCGTCTGGATTACTGCAACTCGCTGTTGGCTGGGCTCCCTGCCTGTGCCATTAAACCCCTACAACTCATCCAGAACGCCGCAGCCCGTCTGGTGTTCAACCTTCCCAAGTTCTCTCACGTCACCCCGCTCCTCCGCTCCCTCCACTGGCTTCCAGTTGAAGCTCGCATCCGCTACAAGACCATGGTGCTTGCCTACGGAGCTGTGAGGGGAACGGCACCTCAGTACCTCCAGGCTCTGATCAGGCTCTACACCCAAACAAGGGCACTGCGTTCATCCACCTCTGGCCTGCTCGCCTCCCTACCACTGAGGAAGTACAGTTCCCGCTCAGCCCAGTCAAAACTGTTCGCTGCTCTGGCCCCCCAATGGTGGAACAAACTCCCTCACGACGCCAGGACAGCGGAGTCAATCACCACCTTCCGGAGACACCTGAAACCCCACCTCTTTAAGGAATACCTAGGATAGGATAAAGTAATCCCTCTCACCCCCTCCCCTGAAAAGATTTAGATGCACTACTGTTCCACTGGAGGTCATAAGGTGAATGCACCAATTTGTAAGTCGCTCTGGATAAGAGCGTCTGCTAAATGACTTAAATGTAAATGTTTTTAATAGAGATATTGGACTGTTTTAATAGAGATATTGCTGTTTTAATAGAGATATTGGTCTGTTTTAATAGAGATATTGGTCTGTTTTAATATAGATATTGCTGTTTTTAATAGAGATATTGGACTGTTTTTATTAGAGATATTGCTCTGTTTTTAATAGAGATATTGGACTGTTTTAATATAGATATTGCTGTTTTTAATAGAGATATTGGACTGTTTTAATATAGATATGGCTGTTTTTAATAGAGATATTGCTGTTTTTAATAGAGATATTGGACTGTTTTAATATAGATATTGCTGTTTTTAATAGAGATATTGGACTGTTTTAATATAGATATTGCTGTTTTTAATAGAGATATTGGTCTGTTTTTATTAGAGATATTGCTTTGTTTTTAATAGAGATATTAGATTGTTTTAATAGAGATATTGCTGTTTTAATAGAGATATTGCTCCGTTTTTAATAGAGATATTGCTCTGTTTTTAATAGAGATATTGGACTGTTTTAATAGAGATATTGCTGTTTTAATAGAGATATTGGTCTGTTTTAATAGAGATATTGGTCTGTTTTAATATAGATATTGCTGTTTTTAATAGAGATATTGGACTGTTTTTATTAGAGATATTGCTCTGTTTTTAATAGAGATATTGGACTGTTTTAATATAGATATTGCTGTTTTTAATAGAGATATTGGACTGTTTTAATATAGATATTGCTGTTTTTAATAGAGATATTGCTGTTTTTAATAGAGATATTGGACTGTTTTAATATAGATATTGCTGTTTTTAATAGAGATATTGGTCTGTTTTATTAGAGATATTGCTCTGTTTTTATTAGAGATATTGGACTGTTTTAATATAGATATTGCTGTTTTTAATAGAGATATTGGACTGTTTTAATAGAGATATTACTCTGTTTTTAATAGAGATATTGCTCTGTTTTTAATAGAGATATTGCTCTGTTTTTAATAGAGATATTGCTCTGTTTTTAATAGAGATATTGGACTGTTTTAATAGAGATATTGCTGTTTTAATAGAGATATTGGTCTGTTTTAATAGAGATATTGCTCTGTTTTTAATAGAGATATTTGTCTGTTTTTAATATAGATATTGGACTGTTTTTATTAGAGATATTGCTCTGTTTTTAATAGAGATATTGGTCTGTTTTAATATAGATATTGCTGTTTTTAATAGAGATATTGGACTGTTTTTATTAGAGATATTGCTCTGTTTTTAATAGAGATATTGGACTGTTTTAATATAGATATTGCTGTTTTTAATAGAGATATTGGACTGTTTTAATATAGATATTGCTGTTTTTAATAGAGATATTGCTGTTTTTAATAGAGATATTGGACTGTTTTAATATAGATATTGCTGTTTTTAATAGAGATATTGGACTGTTTTAATATAGATATTGCTGTTTTTAATAGAGATATTGGTCTGTTTTATTAGAGATATTGCTCTGTTTTTATTAGAGATATTGGACTGTTTTAATATAGATATTGCTGTTTTTAATAGAGATATTGGACTGTTTTAATATAGATATTACTGTTTTTAATAGAGATATTGGACTGTTTTAATATAGATATTGCTGTTTTTAATAAAGATATTGGACTGTTTTAATATAGATATTGCTGTTTTTAATAGAGATATTGGACTGTTTTAATATAGATATTGCTGTTTTTATTAGAGACATTGCTCTGTTTTTATTAGAGACATTGCTCTGTTTCAATCAAGATATTGGACTGTTTTAATAGAGATATTGCTGTTTTAATAGAGATATTGCTGTTTTAATAGAGATATTGGACTGTTTTAATAGAGATATTGCTGTTTTTAATAGAGATATTGACTGTTTTAATAGAGATATTGCTGTTTTAATAGAGATATTGCTCTGTTTTTATTATAGATATTGGTCTGTTTTTATTAGAGACATTTCTCTGTTTTTAATAGAGATATTGGTCTGTTTTTATCAGAGATATGGCTCTGTTTTTAATAGAGACATTGGTCTGTTTTTATCAGAGATATGGCTCTGTTTTTAATAGAGACATTGCTCTGTTTTTATTAGAGATTTTGCTCTGTTTTTAATAGAGACATTGCTCTGTTTTTAATATAGATATTGGTCTGTTTTAATAGAGATAATGGTCTGTTTTTAATAGAGATATTGGTCTGTTTTTAATAGAGATATTGGTCTGTTTTAATTGAGTTTTTGGTCTGTTTTAATAGAGATATTGGTCTGTTTTATTAGAGATATTGCTCTGTTTTTATTAGAGATATTGCTTTGTTTTTAATAGAGATATTGGTCTGTTTTAATAGAGATATTGGTCTGTTTTATTAGAGATATTGCTCTGTTTTTATTAGAGATATTGGACTGTTTTAATATAGATATTGCTGTTTTTAATAGAGATATTGGACTGTTTTAATATAGATATTGCTGTTTTTAATAGAGATATTGGACTGGTTTAATATCGATATTGCTGTTTTTAATAGAGATATTGGACTGTTTTAATATAGATATTGCTGTTTTTAATAGAGATATTGGACTGTTTTAATATAGATATTGCTGTTTTTATTAGAGACATTGCTCTGTTTTTATTAGAGACATTGCTCTGTTTCAATCAAGATATTGGACTGTTTTAATAGAGATATTGCTGTTTTAATAGAGATATTGCTCTGTTTTTATTATAGATATTGGTCTGTTTTTATTAGAGACATTTCTCTGTTTTTAATAGAGATATTGGTCTGTTTCTCCTTTGCATTAGCGTAGCCTCTTGTGTAGCCTGTCAACTATGTGTCTGTCTATCCCTGTTCTCTCCTCTCTGCACAGACCATACAAACGCTTCCACACCGCGTGGCCGCGGCCACCCTAATCTGGTGGTCCCAGCGCGCACGACCCACGTGGAGTTCCAGGTCTCCGGTAGCCTCTGGAACTGCCGATCTGCGGCCAACAAGGCAGAGTTCATCTCCGCCTATGTCTCCCTCCAGTCCCTCGACTTCTTGGCACTGACGGAAACATGGATCACCACAGACAACACTGCTACTCCTACTGCCTCTCTTCGTCTGCCCACGTGTTCTCGCACACCCCGAGAGCTTCTGGTCAGCGGGGTGGTGGCACCGGGATCCTCATCTCTCCCAAGTGGTCATTCTCTCTTTCTCCCCTTACCCATCTGTCTATCGCCTCCTTTGAATTCCATGCTGTCACAGTTACCAGCCCTTTCAAGCTTAACATCCTTATCATTTATCGCCCTCCAGGTTCCCTCGGAGAGTTCATCAATGAGCTTGATGCCTTGATAAGCTCCTTTCCTGAGGACGGCTCACCTCTCACAGTTCTGGGCGACTTTAACCTCCCCACGCCTACCTTTGACTCATTCCTCTCTGCCTCCTTCTTTCCACTCCTCTCCTCTTTTGACCTCACCCTCTCACCTTCCCCCTACTCACAAGGCAGGAAATACGCTCGACCTCATCTTTACTAGATGCTGTTCTTCCACTAACCTCGTTGCAACTCCTCCAAGTCTCCGACCACTACCTTGTATCCTTTTCCCTCTCGCTCTCATCCAACACTTCCCACACTGCCCCTACTCGGATGGTATCGCGCCGTCCCAACCTTCGCTCTCTCTCCCCGCTACTCTCTCCTCTTCCATCCTATCATCTCTTCCCTCTGCTCAAACCTTCTCCAACCTATCTCCTGATTCTGCCTCCTCAACCCTCCTCTCCTCCCTTTCTGCATCCTTTGACTCTCTATGTCCCCTATCCTCCAGGCCGGCTCGGTCCTCCCCTCCCGCCTCCGTGGCTCGACGACTCATTGCGAGCTCACAGAACAGGGCTCCGGGCAGCCGAGCGGAAATGGAGGAAAACTCCGCCTCCCTGCGGACCTGACATCCTTTCACTCCCTCCTCTCTACATTTTCCTCTTCTCTCTCTGCTGCTAAAGCCACTTTCTACCACTCTAAATTCCAAGCAT
>NW_027039301.1:50000-55351 GCF_034236695.1 Oncorhynchus nerka | reverse complement strand
TCCATGATAACACAACCACTGCTGAACTAGATGACAGGATAGAGACGACCAGGACCAGATGTCCATGATAACACAACCAATGCTGAACTAGATGACAGAATAGGAGACGACCAGGAAGATGGCGTTTCCTCTGACCAGACATGTCCATGATAACACAACCACTGCTGAACTAGATGACAGGATAGGAGACGACCAGGGAAGATGGCCGTTTCCTCTGACCAGACATGTCCATGATAACACAACCACTGCTGAACTAGATGACAGGATAGAGACGACCAGGGAAGATGGCGTCTCCTCTGACCAGACATGTCCATGATAACACAACCACTGCTGAACTAGATGACAGGATAGGAGACGACCAGGGAAGATGGCCGTTTCCTCTGACCAGGACATGTCCATGATAACACAACCACTGCTGAACTAGATGACAGGATAGGGAGACGACCAGGGAAGATGGCCGTTTCCTCTGACATGTCCATGATAACATGTGAACTAGATGACAGGATAGGATAATGTCCATGATAACACAACCACTGCTGAACTAGATGACAGGATAGGAGGCGACCAGGAAGATGGCGTTTCCTCTGACCAGACATGTCCATGATAACACAACCACTGCTGAACTAGATGACAGGATAGGAGGCGACCAGGAAGATGGCCGTTTCCTCTGACCAGACATGTCCATGATAACACAACCACTGCTGAACTAGATGACAGGATAGGAGACGACCAGGGAAGATGGCCGTTTCCTCTGACCAGACATGTCCATGATAACACAACCACTGCTGAACTAGATGACAGGATAGGAGACGACCAGGGAAGATGGCCGTTTCCTCTGACCAGACATGTCCATGATAACACAACCACTGCTGAACTAGATGACAGGATAGGAGGCGACCAGGGAAGATGGCCGTTTCCTCTGACCAGACATGTCCATGATAACACAACCACTGCTGAACTAGATGACAGGATAGGAGACGACCAGGGAAGATGGCCGTTTCCTCTGACCAACATGTCCACACAACCAAATGCTGAACCAGGATGATAAGACACAATAACCACAACCACTGCTGAACTAGATGACAGGATAGGAGACGACCAGGGGAAGATGGCCGTTTCCTCTGACCAGACATGTCCATGATAACACAACCACTGCTGAACTAGATGACAGGATAGGAGACGACCAGGGAAGATGGCCCTCTGACCAGACATGTCCATGATAACACAACAAATGAACTAGATGACAGAATAGGAGACGGAAGATCTCCTCTGACCAGACATGTCCATGATAACACAACCACTGCTGAACTAGATGACAGGATAGAGACGACCAGGGAAGATGGCCGTTTCCTCCAAATAACACTAACCACTGACCAGATGTGGGATAGGAGACGACCAGGGAAGATGTCCATGATAACACAACCACTGCTGAACTAGATGACAGGATAGGAGACGACCAGGGAAGATGGCCATTTCCTCTGACCAGACATGTCCATGATAACACAACCACTGCTGAACTAGATGACAGGATAGGAGACGACCAGGGAAGATGGCCGTTTCCTCTGACCAACATGTCCATGATAACACAACCACTGCTGAACTAGATGACAGGATAGGAGACGACCAGGGAAGATGGCGTTTCCTCTGACCAGACATGTCCATGATAACACAACCACTGCTGAACTAGATGACAGGATAGGAGACGACCAGGAAGATGGCCATTTCCCAACATCTGACCAAATTCACTGAACTATGACAGGATAGAGACCATGATAACACAACCACTGCTGAACTAGATGACAGGATAGAGACGACCAGGAAGATGGCCGTTTCCTCTGACCAACATGTCCATGATAACACAACCACTGCTGAACTAGATGACAGGATAGGAGACGACCAGGGAAGATGGCCGTTTCCTCTGACCAGACCATGATAACACAACCACTGATAACACACCAGAGAAGATGGCCACTGCTGATAACACAACCAGTGCTGAGATGACAGGATAGGAGACGACCAGGGAAGATGGCCGTTTCCTCTGACCAGACATGTCCATGATAACACAACCACTGCTGAACTAGATGACAGGATAGGAGACGACCAGGGAAGATGGCCGTTTCCTCTGACCAACATGTCCATGATAACACAACCACTGCTGAACTAGATGACAGGATAGGAGACGACCAGGGAAGATGGCCGTTTCCTCTGACCAGACATGTCCATGATAACACAACCACTGCTGAACTAGATGACAGGATAGGAGACGACCAGGGAAGATGGCCGTTTCCTCTGACCAGACATGTCCATGATAACACAACCACTGCTGAACTAGATGACAGGATAGGAGACGACCAGGGAAGATGGCGTTTCCTCTGACCAGACATGTCCATGATAACACAACCACTGCTGAACTAGATGACAGGATAGGAGACGACCAGGGAAGATGGCCGTTTCCTCTGACCAACATGTCCATGATAACACAACCACTGCTGAACTAGATGACAGGATAGGAGACGACCAGGGAAGATGGCCGTTTCCTCTGACCAACATGTCCATGATAACACAACCACTGCTGAACTAGATGACAGGATAGGAGACGACCAGGGAAGATGGCCTCTGTTTCCTCTGACCAGGACATGTCCACCAGACATGATAACACAACCACTGCTGAACTAGATGACAGGATAGGAGACGACCAGGGAAGATGGCCGTTTCCTCTGACCAACATGTCCATGATAACACAACAAATGCTGAACTAGATGACAGAATAGGAGACGACCAGGGAAGATGGCCGTTTCCTCTGACCAGACATGTCCATGATAACACAACCACTGCTGAACTAGATGACAGGATAGGAGACGACCAGGGAAGATGGCCGTTTCCTCTGACCAACATGTCCATGATAACACAACCACTGCTGAACTAGATGACAGGATAGGAGACGACCAGGGAAGATGGCCGTTTCCTCTGACCAGACATGTCCATGATAACACAACCACTGCTGAACTAGATGACAGGATAGGAGACGACCAGGGAAGATGGCCGTTTCCTCTGACACAACCACTGAACATGACAGGATCCATGATAACACAACCACTGCTGAACTAGATGACAGGATAGGAGACGACCAGGGAAGATGGCGTTTCCTCTGACCAGACATGTCCAGGATGATAACACAACCACTGCTGAACTAGATGACAGGATAGGAGACGACCAGGAAGATGGCCGTTTCCTCTGACCAGACATGTCCATGATAACACAACCAGTGCTGAACTAGATGACAGGATAGGAGACGACCAGGGAAGATGGCCGTTTCCTCTGACCAACATGTCCATGATAACACAACCACTGCTGAACTAGATGACAGGATAGGAGGCGACCAGGGAAGATGGCGTTTCCTCTGACCAGACATGTCCATGATAACACAACCACTGCTGAACTAGATGACAGGATAGGAGGCGACCAGGGAAGATGGCCGTTTCCTCTGACCAACATGTCCATGATAACACAACCAGTGCTGAACTAGATGACAGGATAGGAGACGACCAGGGAAGATGGCGTTTCCTCTGACCAACATGTCCATGATAACACACCACTGCTGAACTAGATGACAGGATAGGAGACGACCAGGGAAGATGGCCGTTTCCTCTGACCAGACATGTCCATGATAACACAACCACTGCTGATGACAGGATAGATGACCAGGATGATAACACAACCACTGCTGAACTAGATGACAGGATAGGAGACCAGGGAAGATGGCCGTTTCCTCTGACCAGACATGTCCATGATAACACAACCACTGCTGAACTAGATGACAGGATAGGAGACGACCAGGGAAGATGGCCGTTTCCTCTGACCAGACATGTCCATGATAACACAACCACTGCTGAACTAGATGACAGGATAGGGAGACGACCAGGGAAGATGGCCGTTTCCTCTGACCAGACATGTCCATGATAACACAACCACTGCTGAACTAGATGACAGGATAGGAGACGACCAGGGAAGATGGCCGTTTCCTCTGACCAGACATGTCCATGATAACACAACCACTGCTGAACTAGATGACAGGATAGGAGACGACCAGGGAAGATGGCCGTTTCCTCTGACCAGACATGTCCATGATAACACAACCACTGCTGAACTAGATGACAGGATAGGAGACGACCAGGGAAGATGGCCGTTTCCTCTGACCAACATGTCCATGATAACACAACCACTGCTGAACTAGATGACAGGATAGGAGACGACCAGGGAAGATGGCCGTCTCCTCTGACCAGACATGTCCATGATAACACAACCACTGCTGAACTAGATGACAGGATAGGAGACGACCAGGGAAGATGGCCGTTTCCTCTGACCAGACATGTCCATGATAACACAACCACTGCTGAACTAGATGACAGGATAGGAGACGACCAGGGAAGATGGCCGTTTCCTCTGACCAGACATGTCCATGATAACACAACCACTGCTGAACTAGATGACAGGATAGGAGACGACCAGGGAAGATGGCCGTTTCCTCTGACCAACATGTCCATGATAACACAACCACTGCTGAACTAGATGACAGGATAGGAGACGACCAGGGAAGATGACCGTTTCCTCTGACCAACATGTCCATGATAACACAACCACTGCTGAACTAGATGACAGGATAGGCCGACCAGGGAAGATGGCCGTCTCCTCTGACCAGACATGTCCATGATAACACAACCACTGCTGAACTAGATGACAGGATAGGAGACGACCAGGGAAGATGGCCGTCTCCTCTGACCAGACATGTCCATGATAACACAACCACTGCTGAACTAGATGACAGGATAGGAGACGACCAGGGAAGATGGCCGTTTCCTCTGACCAGACATGTCCATGATAACACAACCACTGCTGAACTAGATGACAGGATAGGAGACGACCAGGGAAGATGGCCGTCTCCTCTGACCAGACATGAATACTTGTCTATACAGTCTATACTGTATACAGTGACTTGTGAAAGTGTTCACCCCCCTTGGCATTTTCACCTGTTTTGTTGCCTTACAACCTGGAATTAAAATAATTTGGGGGGGGGGTTGTATCATATGATTTCACAACATGCCGACCACTTTGAAGATGCAAAATATTTGTTATTGTGAAACAAACAAGAAATAATACAGAAAATAGAAAACTTGAGCGTAACTATTCACCCCCAAAGTCAATACTTTGTAAAGTCAATACCTTGTAGAACCACAATGCCCCCCCAAAGTCAATACCTTGTAGAGCCACACCCCCCCAAAGTCAATACCTTGTAGAGCCACCCCCCCCCCCAAAGTCAATACCTTGTAGAGCCACACCCCCAAAGTCAATAC
>NW_027039301.1:0-42500 GCF_034236695.1 Oncorhynchus nerka | reverse complement strand
ATTAAATACCTATCATTATACTGTAGAGAATAGTAGGAAATACACATTAAATACCTATCATTATACTGTATAGGATAGACCTCCTCAGTAGGAAATACACATTAAATACCTATCATTATACTGTAGAGAATAGTAGGAAATACACATTAAATACCTATACCTCAGTAGGAAATACACATTAAATACCTATCATTATACTGTATAGAATAGACCTCCTCAGTAGGAAATACACATTAAATACCTATCATTATACTGTATAGAATAGACCTCCTCAGTAGGAAATACACATTAAATACCTATCATTATACTGTATAGAATAGACCTCCTCAGTAGGAAATACACATTAAATACCTATCATTATACTGTAGAGAATAGACCTCCTCAGTAGGAAATACACATTAAATACCTATCATTATACTGTATAGGATAGACCTCCTCAGTAGGAAATACACATTAAATACCTATCATTATACTGTAGAGAATAGACCTCCCTCAGTAGGAAATACACATTAAATACCTATCATTATACTGTAGAGATAGACCTCCTCAGTAGAAATACACATTAAATACCTATCATTATACTGTATAGGATAGACCTCTCAGTAGGAAATACACATTAAATACCTATCATTATACTGTATAGGAATAGACCTCCTCAGTAGGAAATACACATTAAATACCTATCATTATACTGTATAGAATAAACCTCCTCAGTAGGAAATACACATTAAATACCTATCATTATACTGTATAGAATAGACCTCCCCTCAGTAGAAATACACATTAAATACCTATCATTATACTGTATAGGATAGTAGGAAATACACATTAAATACCTATCATTATACTGTAGAGAATAGACCTCCTCAGTAGGAAATACACATTAAATACCTATCATTATACTGTAGAGAATAGACCTCCTCAGTAGGAAATACACATTAAATACCTATCATTATACTGTAGAGAATAGACCTCCTCAGTAGGAAATACACATTAAATACCTATCATTATACTGTATAGGATAGTACCTCCTCAGTAGGAAATACACATTAAATACCTATCATTATACTGTATAGAATAGACCTCCTCAGTAGGAAATACACATTAAATACCTATCATTATACTGTATAGGATAGACCTCCTCAGTAGGAAATACACATTAAATACCTATCATTATACTGTAGAGAATAGTAGGAAATACACATTAAATACCTATACCTCAGTAGGAAATACACATTAAATACCTATCATTATACTGTATAGGATAGACCTCCTCAGTAGGAAATACACATTAAATACCTATCATTATACTGTAGAGAATAGACCTCCTCAGTAGGAAATACACATTAAATACCTATCATTATACTGTATAGAATAGACCTCCTCAGTAGGAAATACACATTAAATACCTATCATTATACTGTATAGGATAGACCTCCTCAGTAGGAAATACACATTAAATACCTATCATTATACTGTATAGGATAGTAGGAAATACACATTAAATACCTATCATTATACTGTATAGGATAAACCTCCTCAGTAGGAAATACACATTAAATACCTATCATTATACTGTATAGAATAGACCTCCTCAGTAGGAAATACACATTAAATACCTATCATTATACTGTATAGGATAGTAGGAAATACACATTAAATACCTATCATTATACTGTAGAGAATAGACCTCCTCAGTAGGAAATACACATTAAATACCTATCATTATACTGTAGAGAATAGACCTCCTCAGTAGGAAATACACATTAAATACCTATCATTATACTGTATAGAATAGACCTCCTCAGTAGGAAATACACATTAAATACCTATCATTATACTGTATAGAATATCCTCAGTAGGAAATACACATTAAATACCTATCATTATACTGTATAGAAAGACCTCCTCAGTAGGAAATACACATTAAATACCTATCATTATACTGTAGAGAATAGACCTCCTCAGTAGGAAATACACATTAAATACCTATCATTATACTGTAGAGAATAGACCTCCTCAGTAGGAAATACACATTAAATACCTATCATTATACTGTAGAGAATAGTAGGAAATACACATTAAATACCTATCATTATACTGTATAGAATAGACCTCCTCAGTAGGAAATACACATTAAATACCTATCATTATACTGAATAGACCTCCCCTAGTAGGAAATAGTATAGATAGACTACCTCAGTAGGAAATACACATTAAATACCTATCATTATACTGTAGAGAATAGACCTCCTCAGTAGGAAATACACATTAAATACCTATCATTATACTGTAGAGAATAGTAGGAAATACACATTAAATACCTATCATTATACTGTAGAGGATAGACCTCCTCAGTAGGAAATACACATTAAATACCTATCATTATACTGTATAGGATAGACCTCCTCAGTAGGAAATACACATTAAATACCTATCATTATACTGTATAGAATAGACCTCCTCAGTAGGAAATACACATTAAATACCTATCATTATACTGTAGAGAATAGTAGGAAATACACATTAAATACCTATCATTATACTGTAGAGAATAGTAGGAAATACACATTAAATACCTATCATTATACTGTAGAGAATAGTAGGAAATACACATTAAATACCTATCATTATACTGTAGAGAATAGACCTCCTCAGTAGGAAATACACATTAAATACCTATCATTATACTGTAGAGAATAGACCTCCTCAGTAGGAAATACACATTAAATACCTATCATTATACTGTATAGGATAGACCTCCTCAGTAGGAAATACACATTAAATACCTATCATTATACTGTAGAGAATAGGAAATACACTCCTCAGTAGGAAATACACATTAAATACCTATCATTATACTGTATAGATATAGACCTCCTCAGTAGGAAATAGGAAATACACATTAAATACCTATCATTATACTGTATAGGATAGACCTCCTCAGTAGGAAATACACATTAAATACCTATCATTATACTGTATAGGGATAGACCTCCTCAGTAGGAAATACATTAAATACCTATCATTATACTGTAGAGAATAGAATAGTAGGAAATACACATTAAATACCTATCATTATACTGTAGAGAATAGACCTCCTCAGTAGGAAATACACATTAAATACCTATCATTATACTGTAGAGAATAGACCTAGTAGGAAATACACATTAAATACCTATCATTATACTGTAGAGAATAGACCTCCTCAGTAGAAATACACATTAAATACCTATCATTATACTGTATAGATAGTAGGAAATACACATTAAATACCTATCATTATACTGTAGAGAATAGACCTCCTCAGTAGGAAATACACATTAAATACCTATCATTATACTGTAGAGAATAGTAGGAAATACACATTAAATACCTATCATTATACTGTAGAGAATAGTAGGAAGTACACATTAAATACCTATACCTCAGTAGGAAATACACATTAAATACCTATCATTATACTGTAGAGAATAGTAGGAAATACACATTAAATACCTATCATTATACTGTATAGGATAGGAACCTCCCAGTAGGAAATACTCCTCAGTAGGAAATACACATTAAATACCTATCATTATACTGTAGAGAATAGACCTCCTCAGTAGGAAATACACATTAAATACCTATCATTATACTGTAGAGGAAATAGACATTAAATCATTATACTCAGTAGGAAATACACATTAAATACCTATCATTATACTGTATAGAATAGACCTCCTCAGTAGGAAATACACATTAAATACCTATCATTATACTGTAGAGGATAGTAGGAAATACACATTAAATACCTATCATTATACTGTAGAGAATAGACCTCCTCAGTAGGAAATACACATTAAATACCTATCATTATACTGTATAGGATAGACCTCCTCAGTAGGAAATACACATTAAATACCTATCATTATACTGTATAGAATAGAGGAAATACCTCCTATCATTATACTGTAGAGAATAGGAAATACACATTAAATACCTATCATTATACTGTAGAGAATAGACCTAGGAAATACACATTAAATACCTATCATTATACTGTAGAGGATAGTAGGAAATACACATACACATAAATACCTATCATTATACTGTAGAGAATAGACCTCCTCAGTAGGAAATACACATTAAATACCTATCATTATACTGTAGAGAATAGACCTCTCAGTAGGAAATACACATTAAATACCTATCATTATACTGTAGAGAATAGGATAGACCTAGTAGGAAATACACATTAAATACCTATCATTATACTGTATAGGATAGTAGGAAATACACATTAAATACCTATCATTATACTGTAGAGAATAGACCTCCTCAGTAGGAAATACACATTAAATACCTATCATTATACTGTATAGGATAGACCTCCTCAGTAGGAAATACACATTAAATACCTATCATTATACTGTATAGGATAGACCTCCTCAGTAGGAAATACACATTAAATACCTATCATTATACTGTAGAGAATAGACCTCCTCAGTAGGAAATACACATTAAATACCTATCATTATACTGTAGAGAATAGACCTCCTCAGTAGAAATACACATTAAATACCTATCATTATACTGAGAGAGATAGACCTCCTCAGTAGGAAATACACATTAAATACCTATCATTATACTGTAGAGAATAGACCCTCAGTAAAATACACATTAAATACCTATCATTATACTGTATAGAGAATTATACTGTAGAAAATACACCTATTAAATACCTATCATTATACTGTAGAGAATAGTACACATTAAATACCTAGGAAATACACATTAAATACCTATCATTATACTGTATAGGATAGACCTCCTCAGTAGGAAATACACATTAAATACCTATCATTATACTGTAGAGAATAGTAGGAAATACACATTAAATACCTATCATTATACTGTAGTAGAATAGAAATACCTATTATTATACTCAGAGAATAGGAAATACACATTAAATACCTATCATTATACTGTAGAGAATAGGAGTAGGAAATACACATTAAATACCTATCATTATACTGTTATACTGATAGGATAGACCTCCTCAGTAGGAAATACACATTAAATACCTATCATTATACTGTAGAATATAACCTCCTCAGTAGGAAATACACATTAAATACCTATCATTATACTGTAGAGAATAGACCTAGTAGAAATACACATTAAATACCTATCATTATACTGTAGAGAATAGTAGAAATACACATTAAATACCTATCATTATACTGTATAGAATAGACCTCCTCATTATACTGTAGGAAATACACATTAAATACCTATCATTATACTGTAGAGAATAGACCTCAGTAGGAAATACACATTAAATACCTATCATTATACTGTAGAGAATAGACCTCCTCAGTAGGAAATACACATTAAATACCTATCATTATACTGTAGAGAATAGACCTCCTCAGTAGGAAATACACATTAAATACCTATCATTATACTGTAGAGAATAGTAGGAAATACACATTAAATACCTATCATTATACTGTATAGGATAGACCTCCTCAGTAGGAAATACACATTAAATACCTATCATTATACTGTAGAGAATAGACCTCCTCAGTAGGAAATACACATTAAATACCTATCATTATACTGTAGAGAATATAACTCCTCAGTAGGAAATACACATTAAATACCTATCATTATACTGTATAGGATAGTAGGAAGTACACATTAAATACCTATCATTATACTGTATAGGATAGACCTCCTCAGTAGGAAATACACATTAAATACCTATCATTATACTGTAGAGAATAGTAGGAAATACACATTAAATACCTATCATTATACTGTATAGGATAGACCTCCTCAGTAGGAAATACACATTAAATACCTATCATTATACTGTAGAGAATAGAAATACACATTAAATACCATTATACTGTAGAGAATAGTAGGAAATACACATTAAATACCTATCATTATACTGTAGAGAATAGTAGGAAATACACATTAAATACCTATCATTATACTGTAGAGGATAGACCTCCTCAGTAGGAAATACACATTAAATACCTATCATTATACTGTAGAGAATAGTAGGAAATACACATTAAATACCTATCATTATACTGTATAGAATATAACTCCTCAGTAGGAAATACACATTAAATACCTATCATTATACTGTATAGATAGACCTCCTCAGTAGGAAATACACATTAAATACCTATCATTATACTGTAGAGAATAGACCTCCTCAGTAGGAAATACACATTAAATACCTATCATTATACTGTAGAGAATAGACCTCCTCAGTAGGAAATACACATTAAATACCTATCATTATACTGTATAGGATAGACCTCCTCAGTAGGAAATACACATTAAATACCTATCATTATACTGTAGAGAATATAACTCCTCAGTAGGAAATACACATTAAATACCTATCATTATACTGTATAGGATAGACCTCCTCAGTAGGAAATACACATTAAATACCTATCATTATACTGTATAGATAGATAGTAGGAAATACACATTAAATACCTATCATTATACTGTAGAGAATAGTAGGAAATACACATTAAATACCTATCATTATACTGTAGAGAATAGTAGGAAATACACATTAAATACCTATCATTATACTGTAGAGGAAATACCTCCTATCAGTAGGAAATACACATTAAATACCTATCATTATACTGTAGAGAATAGTAGGAAATACATTAAATACCTATCATTATACTGTATAGAATAGACCTCCTCAGTAGGAAATACACATTAAATACCTATCATTATACTGTGGAGAATAGGGAAATACACATTAAATACCTATCATTATACTGTAGAGAATAGACCTCCTCAGTAGGAAATACACATTAAATACCTATCATTATACTGTAGAGAATAGACCTCCTCAGTAGGAAATACACATTAAATACCTATCATTATACTGTAGAGAATAGACCTAGTAGAAATACACATTAAATACCTATCATTATACTGTAGAGAATAGAACTTAAATACCTCAGTAGGAAATACACATTAAATACCTATCATTATACTGTAGAGAATAGACCTAGGGAAATACATTAAATACCTATCATTATACTGTAGGATAGAAGTAGGAAATACACATTAAATACCTATCATTATACTGTAGAGAATAGTAGGAAATACACATTAAATACCTATCATTATACTGTAGAGGATAGACCCTCCTCAGTAGGAAATACACATTAAATACCTATCATTATACTGTATAGATAGACCTCCTCAGTAGGAAATACACATTAAATACCTATCATTATACTGTAGAGAATAGTAGGAAATACACATTAAATACCTATCATTATACTGTATAGGATAGACCTCCTCAGTAGGAAATACACATTAAATACCTATCATTATACTGTAGAGAATAGTAGGAAATACACATTAAATACCTATCATTATACTGTAGAGAATAGTTAAATACCTATCAGTATACTGGAAATAGGAAATACATTAAATACCTATCATTATACTGTATAGAATAGTAGGAAATACACATTAAATACCTATCATTATACTGTAGAGAATAGACCTCCTCAGTAGGAAATACACATTAAATACCTATCATTATACTGTATAGATAGATAGTAGGAAATACACATTAAATACCTATCATTATACTGTATAGGATAGTAGGAAATACACATTAAATACCTATCATTATACTGTAGAGAATAGTAGGAAATACACATTAAATACCTATCATTATACTGTAGAGAATAGACCTCCTCAGTAGGAAATACACATTAAATACCTATCATTATACTGTAGAGAAATACACATTAAATACCTATCAGTAGGAAATACACATTAAATACCTATCATTATACTGTAGAGAATAGTAGGAAATACACATTAAATACCTATCATTATACTGTATAGAATAGTAGGAAATACACATTAAATACCTATCATTATACTGTAGAGAACCTAGTAGGAAATACACATTAAATACCTATCATTATACTGTAGAGAATAGTAGGAAATACCATTAAATACCTATCTGTAGGGAATATAACTAGGAAATACACATTAAATACCTATCATTATACTGTATAGGATAGACCTCTCTAGTAGGAAATACACATTAAATACCTATCATTATACTGTATAGAATAGTAGAAATACATTAAATACCTATCATTATACTGTAGAGAATAGACCTCCTCAGTAGGAAATACACATTAAATACCTATCATTATACTGTATAGGATAGACCTCCTCAGTAGGAAATACACATTAAATACCTATCATTATACTGTAGAGAATAGTAGGAAATACACATTAAATACCTATCATTATACTGTAGAGAATAGTAGGAAATACACATTAAATACCTATCATTATACTGTATAGGATAGACCTCCTCAGTAGGAAATACACATTAAATACCTATCATTATACTGTAGAGAATAGTAGGAAATACACATTAAATACCTATCATTATACTGTAGAGAATAGACCTCCTCAGTAGGAAATACACATTAAATACCTATCATTATACTGTATAGAATAGACCTCCTCAGTAGGAAATACACATTAAATACCTATCATTATACTGTATAGAATAGACCTCCTCAGTAGGAAATACACATTAAATACCTATCATTATACTGTATAGGAAATACACAGAAATACCTATCATTATACTCAGTAGGAAATACCTCCTCAGTTAAAATACCTATCATTATACTGTATAGGATAGACCTCCTCAGTAGGAAATACACATTAAATACCTATCATTATACTGTAGAGAATAGACCTCCTCAGTAGGAAATACACATTAAATACCTATCATTATACTGTAGAGAATAGACCTCCTCAGTAGGAAATACACATTAAATACCTATCATTATACTGTAGAGAATAGACCTCCTCAGTAGGAAATACACATTAAATACCTATCATTATACTGTAGAGAATAGTAGGAAATACACATTAAATACCTATCATTATACTGTATAGGATATAGAAATACCTCCTCAGTAGGAAATACACATAGGAAATACACATTAAATACCTATCATTATACTGTAGAGAATAGTAGGAAATACACATTAAATACCTATCATTATACTGTAGAGAATAGTAGGAAATACACATTAAATACCTATCATTATACTGTAGAGAATAGTAGGAAATACACATTAAATACCTATCATTATACTGTATAGAATAGACCTCCTCAGTAGGAAATACACATTAAATACCTATCATTATACTGTATAGAATAGACCTCCTCAGTAGGAAATACACATTAAATACCTATCATTATACTGTAGAGAATAGACCTCCTCAGTAGGAAATACACATTAAATACCTATCATTATACTGTAGAGAATAGTAGGAAATACACATTAAATACCTATCATTATACTGTAGAGAATAGACCTCAGTAGAAATACACATTAAATACCTATCATTATACTGTAGAGAATAGACCTCCTCAGGAAATACACATTAAATACCTATCATTATACTGTATAGATAGACCTCCTCAGTAGGAAATACACATTAAATACCTATCATTATACTGTATAGGACCTCTCAGTAGGAAATACACATTAAATACCTATCATTATACTGTAGAGAATAGACCTCCTCAGTAGGAAATACACATTAAATACCTATCATTATACTGTATAGAATAGACCTCCTCAGTAGGAAATACACATTAAATACCTATCATTATACTGTATAGGATAGTAGGAAATACATTAAATACCTATCATTATACTGTAAATACACATTAAATACCTATCATTATACTGTATAGGATAGACCTCCTCAGTAGGAAATACACATTAAATACCTATCATTATACTGTAGAGAATAGACCTCCTCAGTAGGAAATACACATTAAATACCTATCATTATACTGTAGAGAATAGACCTCCTCAGTAGGAAATACACATTAAATACCTATCATTATACTGTAGAGAATAGACCTCCCCTCAGTAGGAAATACACATTAAATACCTATCATTATACTGTAGAGAATAGACCTCCTCAGTAGAAATACATTAAATACCTATTATACTATACTGTAGAAATACACATTAAATACCTATCATTATACTGAATAGTAGGAAATACATTAAATACCTATCATTATACTGTAGAGAATAGTAGGAAATACACATTAAATACCTATCATTATACTGTAGAGAATAGACCTCCTCAGTAGGAAATACACATTAAATACCTATCATTATACTGTATAGGATAGACCTCCTCAGTAGGAAATACACATTAAATACCTATCATTATACTGTAGAGAATAGTAGGAAATACACATTAAATACCTATCATTATACTGTAGAGAATAGACCTCCTCAGTAGGAAATACACATTAAATACCTATCATTATACTGTAGAGAATAGACCTCCTCAGTAGGAAATACATTTGTTTGATTTGTTTATTGATATGTTTTACAGAATTCCGTTTTTTCCAAATCGTAAATTCTTCAGAAGTTCAGATACTCAAGATGAAACATAATAGGGCCCATCGACACAATTATGTCGACAACAATGTACACTATTTTTACAACGTCATTTATTGGATGAAGTCTTGATGAACTTATTTCACTTCACAGATTTTATTGAAATAAATAATATAATTTTGAGAAAAACAACTCCTAGCCCACCATGAGCAATGTGAATATCCCACCATGAGCAATGTGAATATCCCACCATGAGCAATGTGAATATCCCACCATGAGCAATGTGAATATCCCACCATGAGCAATGTGAATATCCCACCATGAGCAATGTGAATATCCCACCATGAGCAATGTGAATATCCCACCATGAGCAATGTGAATATCCCACCATGAGCAATGTGAATATCCCACCATGAGCAATGTGAATATCCCACCATGAGCAATGTGAATATCATTCAAAAGAAGGTTTGGCTTCTTCTGTTTAGGCTGTACAACCCTAGCCTGGGTACCAGTCGGTTTGTGCTGATAATCCACCCTCCTCCTCTTCCTCATCCTCCTCTTCCTCCTCCTCCTGTCCCTGAAGAAGGTTTGGCTTCTTCTGTTTAGGCTGTACAACCCTAGCCTGGGTACCAGTCTGTTTGTGCTGATATTCCACCCTTCTTCTGTTTAGGCTGTACAACCCTAGCCTGGGTACCAGTCTGTTTGTGCTGATATTCCACCCTTCTGTTTAGGCTGTACAACCCTAGCCTGGGTACCAGTCGGTTTGTGCTGATATTCCACCCTTCTTCTGTTTAGGCTGTACAACCCTAGCCTGGGTACCAGTCTGTTTGTGCTGATATTCCACCCTTCTTCTGTTTAGGCTGTACAACCCTAGCCTGGGTACCAGTCTGTTTGTGCCATCATGCCACTTTCTGACACTACTGTTTTTTATGTTTGGCATTTGACACAGAGTACAAAGGGTGGAATATCAGCACAAACAGACTGGTACCCAGGCTAGTACAATCCTCTAGCAGAGACCTATCAATAGTAAATACTAGCTGAACATATGTTGTGTCCATCAGGGACAGGAGGAGGAGGAAGAGGAGGAGGAAGAGGAGGAGGAGGAAGAGGAGGAGGTGGAATATCAGCACAAACAGACTGGTAACCAGGCTAGTACAATCCTCTAGCAGAGACCTATATATAGTAAATACTAGCTGAACATACGTTGAGTCCATCAGGGACAGGAGGAGGAGGAAGAGGAGGAGGAGGAAGAGGAGGAGGGTGGAATATCAGCACAAACAGACTGGTACCCAGGCTAGTACAATCCTCTAGCAGAGACCTATATATAGTAAATACTAGCTGAACATACGTTGAGTCCATCAGGGACAGGAGGAGGAGGAAGAGGAGGAGGAGGAAGAGGAGGAGGAGGAGGAAGAGGAGGAGGGTGGAATATCAGCACAAACAGACTGGTACCCAGGCTAGTACAATCCTCTAGCAGAGACCTATATATAGTAAATACTAGCTGAACATACGTTGAGTCCATCAGGGACAGGAGGAGGAGGAAGAGGAGGAGGAGGAAGAGGAGGGAGGGTGAAGAGGAGGAGGAGGAAGAGGATGAGGGTGGTTTAGGAGGAGGAGGAAGAGGATGAGGGTGGTTTAGGAGGAGGAGGAAGAGGAGGAGGATGGTTTAGGAGGAGGGAGGAAGAGGATGAGGGTGGTTTAGGAGGAGGAGGAAGAGGATGAGGGTGGTTTAGGAGGAGGAGGAAGAGGAGGAGGTGGTTTAGGAGGAGGAGGAAGAGGATGAGGGTGGTTTAGGAGGAGGAGGAAGAGGATGAGGGGTGGTTTAGGAGGATGAGGAAGGAGGATGGTTTAGGAGGAGGAAGAGGATGAGGGTGGTTTAGGAGGAGGAGGAAGAGGATGAGGGTGGTTTAGGAGGAGGAGGAAGAGGATGAGGGTGGTTTAGGAGAAGGAGGAAGAGGATGAGGGTGGTTTAGGAGGAGGAGGAAGAGGATGAGGGTGGTTTAGGAGGAGGAGGAAGAGGATGAGGGTGGTTTAGGAGAAGGAGGAAGAGGATGGGGTGGTTTAGGGAGGAGGAGGAAGAGGGATGAGAAGAGTAGGGTGGTTTAGGAGGAGGAGGAGTATGAAGGATGGGTGGTTTAGGAGGAGGAGGAAGAGGATGAGGGTGGTTTAGGAGGAGGAGGAAGAGGATGAGGGTGGTTTAGGAGGAGGAAGAGGAATGAAGAAGAGTAGGGTGGTTTAGGAGGAGGATGAAGAGGAGGAGGAGGGTGGTTTAGGAGGAGGATGAAGAAGAGGAGGGTGGTTTAGGAGGAGGAGGAAGAGGATGAGGGTGGTTTAGGAGGAGGAGGAAGAGGAGGAGGGGCCCGACCACGGTGGTTTAGGAGGGGCCCGGAAGACGGTAGTATGAAGAGCCCAGGGGCCGGGACCAGGGTGGTTTCTGACCAGGAGGGGCCGGGACCACGGTAGTGCACTGACCAGGTTTAGGGGAGGGAGGTAGTGGTTTCTGAGGAGCCCAGGGGCCCGGGAGGAGTGCACTGGTTTGACCAGAGCCCAGGGGCCCGGGACCACGGTAGTGCACTCCTTCTGACCAGAGAGGGGATGAAGGTAGTGGACTGGTTTGAGAGGAGGATGGGAAGAGGAGGGTGGTTTAGGAGGAGGAGAGGAGGGGCCCGGGTTTAGGTAGTGAGGACCAGAGCCCTGGGGCCCGGGACCACGGTAGTGCACTCCTTCAGGGCCTCTGTGTATTGCAGCAGCAGCAGCAGTGTGGGCCCCAGAGCAAGGCTAATGCTGACATGCTAGGTGTCTTTTTTAGAACAGAACCCCTATCACGATTAGCATTAACCTTGACCTGGGAAGCTATTCCGACCTGGGACTGGAGCTGGGAAGCAGAGCGGCTGCAGTACTGAGAACGACCTGGAGGGGGAGACAAAGACACACCTCGCTGTTAGAGCACTAGCAGGGTTCTACACCTACAGATGGGGAGACTGGAGAAATCACTGGTGTATTGGGTGAGTTATATTGAGTGAACCCCCCACACACACACACACACACACACACACACACACACACACACACAAAATACCTTTAGGATCTCATAAAAGGTTAAATACAATACATTATCCAGTCAAGTCTATTCTATTCCAGTTTAGTCCATTTCACTTTTCGCTAGGCCTTTTTTAACATGCCAGAATCTCCCTCTAGTTTAAAGTGACAGGGACACAAGGGGTCAAGAACTACAGTCCTGATTGGTCAGGACAAGAATGAAGGTCCCGGGAGGAACCAGAGCTCTCTCTCTCTCTCTCTCTCTCTCTCTCATAGCCTATGGTCTAACTCCTCCTTCTGTGGACAGTGGTCGTCATGGATACAGGAAGACATCCGTGATGTCAGAAATAAGTGTTCTAACTCCTCAGCTGAGTGTTTTTTCTGGGGGGGGTCACAGAACAACACAGGAAGAGGCAAGATGGAGACCGGCTCTCTCTGTAGAACACAAACCCAGCACCCATCGGATAAAGAAAAACAAATCAAATGTATTTATATAGCCCTTCGTACATCAGCTGATATCTCAAAGTGCTGTACAGAAACCCAGCCTAAAAACCCCAAACAGCAAGCAATGCAGGTGTAGAAGCAAAAAAACCACTCAATAGTCTTCCTTTATGATCCTACGGAGCTCAACTCCGGGCTTGACAGGTGTAAAGATTTTAATCTGGAGATTTAACCACGTCCACAGGCTGCAGACAGACAGAGGAGGACCTTATTGACCCTGATAAAGCAGCAGGCCGACAGACCCTGTGTATATCCTGTCTAAAGGTATAAAGGTCATTACAGTAACAGTTGACTTCCTTCCTGTATAAAGGTCATTACAGTAACAGTTGACTTCCTTCCTGTATAAAGGTCATTACAGTAACAGTTGACTTCCTTCCTGTATAAAGGTCATTACAGTAACAGTTGACTTCCTTCCTGTATAAAGGTCATTACAGTAACAGTTGACTTCCTTCCTGTATAAAGGTCATTACAGTAACAGTTGACTTCCTTCCTGTATAAAGGTCATTACAGTAACAGTTGACTTCCTTCCTGTATAAAGGTCATTACAGTAACAGTTGACTTCCTTCCTGTATAAAGGTCATTACAGTAACAGTTGACTTCCTTCCTGTATAAAGGTCATTACAGTAACAGTTGACTTCCTTCCTGTATAAAGGTCATTACAGTAACAGTTGTATATAATGTGTTTATAGGTCAGGTAGTACAGGACATACTAAAATGTTAGCTCATAGCCCAGAGATCATGATGTAACGATCTATAATGTTACCTGCTGTTGACTTCCTTCCCCAAGACGAAGAGCACACATCCTCTTGTCAACGTATTCCTTCGTGAGCCTCCCTCCGTCTCTCTGTCTCTCTGTCTATCTGTCTCTCTGTCTATCTGTCAGACTCTCTCTCTCTCTCTCTCTCTCTCTCTCTCTCTCTCTCTCTCTCTCTCTGTCTCTCTGTCAGTGTCTCTGTCTCTCTGTCTCTCTGTCAGTCTCTCTCTCTCTCTCTCTCTCTGTCTCTCTGTCAGTGTCTCTCTGTCAGTGTCTCTGTCTCTCTGTCTCTCTGTCAGTCTCTCTCTCTCTCTCTCTGTCTCTGTCTATCTGTCAGACTCTCTCTGTCTCTCTGTCAGTCTCTCTCTCTCTCTCTCTCTCTGTCTCTCTGTCAGTGTCTCTGTCTCTCTGTCTCTCTGTCAGTCTCTCTCTCTCTCTCTCTCTCTGTCTCTCTGTCAGTGTCTCTCTGTCAGTGTCTCTGTCTCTCTGTCTATCTCTCTCTCTCTGTCTCTCTGTCAGTCTCTCTCTCTCTCTCTCTCTGTCTCTCTGTCAGTGTCTCTGTCAGTGTCTCTGTCTCTGTCAGTCTCTCTCTCTCTCTCTCTGTCTCTGTCTCTCTGTCAGTCTCTCTCTCTCTCTCTCTGTCTCTCTCTCTCTCTCTCTCTTTCTCTCTCTCCCTGTCTGTCTGAGCAGTAACAGACCGAGGCATCAGGCTCTGTTTTATACTGGGTGTCTCTCTTTGTGACTCATTACCCTCTGAATTTCCCTCCAATCTCTGCTCTCTATCGGAAAGTCATTGTGAAGGTGGCAGAGGGAACTGTCTCTACGAACGTCTGGATAAAGGTTATGAGAAATCACACATTAGCTTATCTATGTAAATACACATGAAGTTGACAGGAAACTGTCCCAAATAGATGTTACAGTCATTAGGGGTATGAATGGCTGAAAGACAACAGACTGTGATATATATTAGGGTCATTAGGGTATGAATGGCTGAAATACAACAGACTGATATATATTAGGGTCATTAGGGTGTGAATGGCTGAAATACAACAGACTGATATATATTAGGGTCATTAGGGTGTGAATGGCTGAAATACAACAGACTGATATATATTAGGGTCATTAGGGTGTGAATGGCTGAAATACAACAGACTGATATATATTAGGGTCATTAGGGTGTGAATGGCTGAAATACAACAGACTGATATATATTAGGGTGAATGAATGGCTGGCTGAAATACAACAGACTGATATATATTAGGGTGTGAATGGCTGAAATTGATATATATTAGGGTCATTAGGGTGTGAATGGCTGAAATACAACAGACTGATATATATTAGGGTCATTTAGGGTATGAATGGCTGAAATACAACAGACTGATATATATTAGGGTCATTAGGGTGTGAATGGCTGAAATACAACAGACTGATATATATTAGGGTCATTAGGGTGTGAATGGCTGAAATACAACAGACTGATATATATTAGGGTCATTAGGGGTGTGAATGGCTGAAATACAACAGACTGATATATATTAGGGTCATTAGGGGTGTGAATGGCTGAAATACAACAGACTGATATATATTAGGGTCATTAGGGTGTGAATGGCTGAAATACAACAGACTGATATATATTAGGGTCATTAGGGTGTGAATGGCTGAAATACAACAGACTGATATATATTAGGGTCATTAGGGTGTGAATGGCTGAAATACAACAGACTGATATATATTAGGGTCATTAGGGGTGTGAATGGCTGAAATACAACAGACTGATATATATTAGGGTGTGAATGGCTGAAATACAACAGACTGATATATATTAGGGTCATTAGGGTGTGAATGGCTGAAATACAACAGACTGATATATATTAGGGTCATTAGGGTGTGAATGGCTGTAATACAACAGACTGATATATATAGGGTCATTAGGGTGTGAATGGCTGAAATACAACAGACTGATATATATTAGGGTCATTAGGGTGTGAATGGCTGAAATACAACAGACTGATATATATTAGGGTCATTAGGTGTGAATGGCTGAAATACAACAGACTGATATATATTAGGGTCATTAGGGTGTGAATGGCTGAAATACAACAGACTGATATATATTAGGGTCATTAGGGTGTGAATGGCTGAAATACAACAGACTGATATATATTAGGGTCATTAGGGTGTGAATGGCTGAAATACAACAGACTGATATATATTAGGGTCATTAGGGTGTGAATGGCTGAAATACAACAGACTGATATATATTAGGGTCATTAGGGGTGTGAATGGCTGAAATACAACAGACTGATATATATTAGGGTCATTAGGGTGTGAATGGCTGAAATACAACAGACTGATATATATTAGGGTCATTAGGGGTGTGAATGGCTGAAATACAACAGACTGATATATTAGGGTCATTAGGGTGGCTGAAATACAACAGACTGATATATATGATTAGGTGGAATGGCTGAAATACAACAGACTGATATATATTAGGGTCATTAGGGTGTGAATGGCTGAAATACAACAGACTGATATATATTAGGGTCATTAGGGTGTGAATGGCTGAAATACAACAGACTGATATATATTAGGGTCATTAGGGTGTGAATGGCTGAAATACAACAGACTGATATATATTAGGGTCATTAGGGTGTGAATGGCTGAAATACAACAGACTGATATATATTAGGGTCATTAGGGTGTGAATGGCTGAAATACAACAGACTGATATATATTAGGGTCATTAGGGTGTGAATGGCTGAAATACAACAGACTGATATATATTAGGGTCATTAGGGTGTGAATGGCTGAAATACAACAGACTGATATATATTAGGGTCATTAGGGTGTGAATGGCTGAAATACAACAGACTGATATATATTAGGGTCATTAGGGGTGTGAATGGCTGAAATACAACAGACTGATATATATTAGGGTCATTAGGGTGTGAATGGCTGTAATACAACAGACTGATATATATTAGGGTCATTAGGGTGTGAATGGCTGAAATACAACAGACTGATATATATTAGGGTCATTAGGGTGTGAATGGCTGAAATACAACAGACTGATATATATTAGGGTCATTAGGGTGTGAATGGCTGAAATACAACAGACTGATATATATTAGGGTCATTAGGGGTGTGAATGGCTGTAATACAACAGACTGATATATATTAGGGTCATTAGGGGTGTGAATGGCTGAAATACAACAGACTGATATATATTTATATTTATATATATATATATTTTTTTAAATGGTCAAAACATAACATTTCAACAATGATCATTTCCACATGACAAAGATGCCAATGATTTCTGTCAGTTGGTGTGGTGTGTCACCCAGGGGGTTTACTACCATCTACACACTATCTACTATCTATACCAGATGTTGTCATGACAACCCTGTCAGTTGGTGTGGTGTGTCACCCAGGGGGTTTACTACCATCTACACACTATCTACTATCTATACCAGATGTTGTCATGACAACCCTGTCAGTTGGTGTGGTGTGTCACCCAGGGGGTTTACTACCATCTACACACTATCTACTATCTATACCAGATGTTGTCATGACAACCCTGTCAGTTGGTGTGGTGTGTCACCCAGGGGGTTTACTACCATCTACACACTATCTACTATCTATACCAGATGTTGTCATGACAACCCTGTCAGTTGGTGTGGTGTGTCACCCAGGGGGTATACTACCATCTACACTATCTACTATCTATACCAGATGTTGTCATGACAACCCTGTCAGTTGGTGTGGTGTGTCACCCAGGGGGTTTACTACCATCTACACACTATCTACTATCTATACCAGATGTTGTCATGACAACCCTGTCAGTTGGTGTGGTGTGTCACCCAGGGGGTTTACTACCATCTACACTATCTACTATCTATACCAGATGTTGTCATGACAACCCTGTCAGTTGGTGTGGTGTGTCACCCAGGGGGTTTACTACCATCTACACACTATCTACTATCTATACCAGATGTTGTCATGACAACCCTGTCAGTTGGTGTGGTGTGTCACCCAGGGGGTTTACTACCATCTACACACTATCTACTATCTATACCAGATGTTGTCATGACAACCCTGTCAGTTGGTGTGGTGTGTCACCCAGGGGTTTACTACCATCTACACTATCTACTATCTATACCAGATGTTGTCATGACAACCCTGTCAGTTGGTGTGGTGTGTCACCCAGGGGTTTACTACCATCTACACACTATCTACTATCTATACCAGATGTTGTCATGACAACCATGTCAGTTGGTGTGGTGTGTCACCCAGGGGGTTTACTACCATCTACACTATCTACTATCTATACCAGATGTTGTCATGACAACCATGTCAGTTGGTGTGGTGTGTCACCCAGGGGGTATACTACCATCTACACTATCTACTATCTATACCAGATGTTGTCATGACAACCCTGTCAGTTGGTGTGGTGTGTCACCCAGGGGTTTACTACCATCTACACACTATCTACTATCTATACCAGATGTTGTCATGACAACCCTGTCAGTTGGTGTGGTGTGTCACCCAGGGGGTTTACTACCATCTACACTATCTACTATCTATACCAGATGTTGTCATGACAACCCTGTCAGTTGGTGTGGTGTGTCACCCAGGGGTATACTACCATCTACACTATCTACTATCTATACCAGATGTTGTCATGACAACCCTGTCAGTTGGTGTGGTGTGTCACCCAGGGGGTTTACTACCATCTACACTATCTACTATCTATACCAGATGTTGTCATGACAACCCTGTCAGTTGGTGTGGTGTGTCACCCAGGGGGTTTCAGAGTGAAAGATTGAGTCAGAGCCTAACCTCTAAATGACTGTATACTACCATCTCCCTCAACCAGATGTTGTCATGACAACCCAGCTACCATCTATTGTTTTATCGATGGTAACCCTGGTAACCCTCGTCCTCTCATAACGTTACTCTCTGAAGGCCCAGTGTCTCACCTTCACCCCACACCTTCACCCCACACCTGCCTGAAGACCCAGTGTCCTACCTTCACCTCACACCTGCCTGAAGACCCAGTGTCTCACCTTCACCCCACACCTTCACCCACCTACCTGAAGACCCAGTGTCTCACCTTCACCCCACACCTGCCTGAAGACCCAGTGTCTCACCGTCACCCCACACCTGCCTGAAGACCCAGTGTCTCACCTTAACCCCACACCTGCCTGAAGACCCAGTGTCTCACCTTCACCTCACACCTGCCTGAAGACCCAGTGTCTCATCTTCACCCCACACCTGCCTGAAGACCCAGTGTCTCACCTTCACCTCACACCTGCCTGAAGACCCAGTGACTCACCTTCACCACACACCTGCCTGAAGACCCAGTGTCTCACCTTCACCCCACACCTGCCTGAAGACCCAGTGTCTCATCTTCACCCCACACCTGCCTGAAGACCCAGTGTCTCACCTTCACCTCACACCTGCCTGAAGACCCAGTGACTCACCTTCACCACACACCTGCCTGAAGACCCAGTGTCTCACCTTCACCCCACACCTGCCTGAAGACCCAGTGTCCCACCTTCACCCCACACCTGCCTGAAGACCCAGTGTCTCACCTTCACTCCACACCTGCCTGGAGACCCAGTGTCTCACCTTCAACCCACACCTGCCTGAAGACCCAGTGTCTCACCTTCACCCCACACCTGCCTGAAGACCCAGTGTCCCACCTTCACCCCACACCTGCCTGAAGACCCAGTGTCTCACCTTCACCCACACCTGCCTGAAGACCCAGTGTCTCACCTTCAACCCACACCTGCCTGAAGACCCAGTGTCTCACCTTCACCCCACACCTGCCTGAAGACCCAGTGTCTCACCTTCACCCCACACCTGCCTGAAGACCCAGTGTCTCACCTTCACCCCACACCTGCCTGAAGACCCAGTGTCTCACCTTCACCCCACACCTTCACCCCACACCTGCCTGAAGACCCAGTGTCCTACCTTCACCTCACACCTGCCTGAAGACCCAGTGTCTCACCTTCACCCCACACCTTCACCCCACACCTACCTGAAGACCCAGTGTCTCACCTTCACCCCACACCTGCCTGAAGACCCAGTGTCTCACCGTCACCCCACACCTGCCTGAAGACCCAGTGTCTCACCTTAACCCCACACCTGCCTGAAGACCCAGTGTCTCACCTTCACCTCACACCTGCCTGAAGACCCAGTGTCTCATCTTCACCCCACACCTGCCTGAAGACCCAGTGTCTCACCTTCACCTCACACCTGCCTGAAGACCCAGTGACTCACCTTCACCACACACCTGCCTGAAGACCCAGTGTCTCACCTTCACCCCACACCTGCCTGAAGACCCAGTGTCTCATCTTCACCCCACACCTGCCTGAAGACCCAGTGTCTCACCTTCACCTCACACCTGCCTGAAGACCCAGTGACTCACCTTCACCACACACCTGCCTGAAGACCCAGTGTCTCACCTTCACCCCACACCTGCCTGAAGACCCAGTGTCCCACCTTCACCCCACACCTGCCTGAAGACCCAGTGTCTCACCTTCACTCCACACCTGCCTGGAGACCCAGTGTCTCACCTTCAACCCACACCTGCCTGAAGACCCAGTGTCTCACCTTCACCCCACACCTGCCTGAAGACCCAGTGTCCCACCTTCACCCCACACCTGCCTGAAGACCCAGTGTCTCACCTTCACTCCACACCTGCCTGAAGACCCAGTGTCTCACCTTCAACCCACACCTGCCTGAAGACCCAGTGTCTCACCTTCACCCCACACCTGCCTGAAGACCCAGTGTCTCACCTTCACCCCACACCTGCCTGAAGACCCAGTGTCTCACCTTCACCCCACACCTGCCTGAAGACCCAGTGTCTCACCTTCACCCCACACCTGCCTGAAGACCCAGTGTCCTACCTTCACCTCACACCTGCCTGAAGACCCAGTGTCTCACCTTCACCCCACACCTGCCTGAAGACCCAGTGTCCTACCTTCACCCCACACCTGCCTGAAGAACCTTTCTCACATGCTCATTGTCCTTCTACTTCAAACTATGGAGAGGAAAGTCCCACTTGAATCAGGTTCAAACGGTCAATTTTAGTTCTCGTTAGTTAGTATTAATTAATATTAGGCCTGGTTAATTAGTATTAATTAATATTAGGCCTAGTTAATTAGTATTAATTAATATTAGGCCTGGTTAATTAGTATTAATTAATATTAGGCCTGGTTAATTAGTATTAATTAATATTAGGCCTGGTTAATTAGTATGAATTAATATTAGGACTAGTTAATTGGTCTTAATTAATATTAGGCCTGGTTAATTAGTATTAATTCATTAATATTAGGTGTAGTTAATTAGTATTAATTCATTAATATTAGGCCTAGTTAATTGGTCTTAATTAATATTAGACCTAGTTAATTAGTATGAATTCATGATTATTAGGCCTAGTTAGTTAGTATTAATTAATATTAGGCCTAATTAATTAGTATTAATTAATTATTATTATGCCTAGTTAATTGGTCTTAATTAATATTATACCTAGTCAATTAGTATTCATGAATTAATATTAGACCGAGTTAATTAGTATTAATGAATTATTATTAGGCCTAGTTAGTTAGTTTGCTTTTTAACAGGCTTTTTCTCCACAACTTCACGCCCAGTAGGAACACATTCACAGAACGCTAACACACACACAGTCTTGTACAGCTAACCCTGTGGGGACACAAAATTCAGTCCCATTCAAAATCACATTTTCTCTAACCCTATAACCCTAGCTCCTAACCCTAGCTCCTAACCCTAACCCTAGCTCCTAACCCTAACCCTAGCTCCTAACCCTATAACCCTAGCTCCTAACCCTAACCCTAGCTCCTAACCCTAACCCTAGCTCCTAACCCTATAACCCTAGCTCCTAACCCTAACCCTAGCTCCTAACCCTAGCTCCTAACCCTATAACCCTAGCTCCTAACCCTATAACCCTAGCTCCTAACCCTATAACCCTAGCTCCTAACCCTAACCCTAGCTCCTAACCCTAACCCTAGCTCCTAACCCTATAACCCTAGCTCCTAACCCTAGCTCCTAACCCCTATAACCCTGGCTCCTAACCCTAGCTCCTAACCCCAACCCTAGCTCCTAACCCTAACCCTGGCTCCTAACCCTATAACCTAGCTCCTAACCCTAACCCTGGCTCCTAACCCTATATCCCTAGCTCCCTGGCCTATAACCTAGCTCCTAACCCTATAACCCTAGCTCCTAACCCTATAACCCTAGCTCCTAACCCTAGCTCCTAACCCTATATCACTAGCTCCTAGCCCTAGCTCCTAACCCTAGCTCCTATAACCCTAGCTCCTAACCCTAACCCTATAACCCTAGCTCCTATAACCCTAGCTCCTAGCCCTAGCTCCTAACCCTAGCTCCTATAACCCTAGCTCCTAACCCTAACCCTATAACCCTAGCTCCTAACCCTAGCTCCTAACCCTAGCTCCTAACCCTATAACCCTAGCTCCTAACCCTAACCCTATAACCCTAGCTCCTAACCCTAGCTCCTAACCCTAGCTCCTAACCCAAACCCTATAACCCTAGCTCCTAACCCTATAACCCTAGCTCCTAACCCTAGCTCCTAACCCTATATCCCTAGCTCCTAACCCTAGCTCCTAACCCTAGCTCCTAACCCTAACCCTAGCTCCTAACCCTATATCCCTAGCTCCTAACCCTATAACCCTAGCTCCTAACCCTAGCTCCTAACCCTATATCCCTAGCTCCTAACCCTATAACCCTAGCTCCTAACCCTAGCTCCTAACCCTATATCCCTAGCTCCTAACCCTAGCTCCTAACCCTAGCTCCTAACCCTAACCCTAGCTCCTAACCCTAACCCTAGCTCCTAACCCTAGCTCTAACCCTATAACCCTAGCTCCTAACCCTAGCTCCTAACCCTATATTCCTAGCTCCTAACCCTAGCTCCTAACCCTAACCCTAGCTCCTAACCCTAACCCTAGCTCCTAACCCTATAACCCTGGCTCCTGGCCCTGGCTCCTGGCCCTATCACTAGCTCCCAGCCCCAGCTCCTAACCCTAGCTCCCTATAACCCTAGCTCCCAACCTAACCCTATAACCCCAGCTCCTATAACCTAGCTCCTAGCCCTAGCTCCTAACCCCTAGCTCCTATAACCTAGCTCCTAACCCTAACCCTATAACCCTAGCTCCTAACCCTAGCTCCCCAACCCTAGCTCCCAACCCCATAACCCTGGCTCCTAACCTAACCCTATAACCCTAGCTCCAACTCCTAGCTCCTAACCCTAGCTCCTAACCCAAACCCTATAACCTAGCTCCTAACCCTATAACCCTAGCTCCTAACCCTAGCTCCTAACCCCATATATCCTAGCTCCTAACCCTAGCTCCTAACCCTAGCTCCTAACCCCAACCTAGCTCCTAACCCTATATCCCTAGCTCCTAACCTATAACCCTAGCTCCTAACCTAGCTCCTAACCCATATCCCTAGCTCCAACCCTATAACCTAGCTCCTAACCCTAGCTCCTAACCCTATATCCCTAGCTCCTAACCCTAGCTCCTAACCCTAGCTCCTAACCCTAACCCTAGCTCCTAACCCTAACCCTAGCTCCTAACCCTAGCTCTAACCCTATAACCCTAGCTCCTAACCCTAGCTCCTAACCCTATATTCCTAGCTCCTAACCCTAGCTCCTAACCCTAACCCTAGCTCCTAACCCTAACCCTAGCTCCTAACCCTATAACCCTAGCTCCTAACCCTAACCCTAGCTCCTAACCCTAACCCTAGCTCCTAACCCTATAACCCTAGCTCCTAACCCTAACCCTAGCTCCTATCCCTAGCTCCTAACCCTATAACCCTAGCTCCTAACCCTATAACCCTAGCTCCTAACCCTATAACCCTAGCTCCTAACCCTAACCCTAGCTCCTAACCCTAACCCTAGCTCCTAACCCTATAACCCTAGCTCCTAACCCTAGCTCCTAACCCTAGCTCCTAACCCTATAACCCTAGCTCCTAACCCTAGCTCCTAACCCTAACCCTAGCTCCTAACCCTAACCCTAGCTCCTAACCCTATAACCCTAGCTCCTAACCCTAACCCTAGCTCCTAACCCTATATCCCTAGCTCCTAACCCTATAACCCTAGCTTCTAACCCTATAACCCTAGCTCCTAACCCTATAACCCTAGCTCCTAACCCTAGCTCCTAACCCTATATCCCTAGCTCCTAGCCCTAGCTCCTAACCCTAGCTCCTATAACCCTAGCTCCTAACCCTAACCCTATAACCCTAGCTCCTATAACCCTAGCTCCTAGCCCTAGCTCCTAACCCTAGCTCCTATAACCCTAGCTCCTAACCCTAACCCTATAACCCTAGCTCCTAACCCTAGCTCCTAACCCTAGCTCCTAACCCTATAACCCTAGCTCCTAACCCTAACCCTATAACCCTAGCTCCTAACCCTAGCTCCTAACCCTAGCTCCTAACCCAAACCCTATAACCCTAGCTCCTAAACCTATAACCCTAGCTCCTAACCCTAGCTCCTAACCCTATATTCCTAGCTCCTAACCCTAGCTCCTAACCCTAGCTCCTAACCCTAACCCTAGCTCCTAACCCTATATCCCTAGCTCCTAACCCTATAACCCTAGCTCCTAACCCTAGCTCCTAACCCTATATCCCTAGCTCCTAACCCTATAACCCTAGCTCCTAACCCTAGCTCCTAACCCTATATCCCTAGCTCCTAACCCTAGCTCCTAACCCTAACCCTAGCTCCTAACCCTAGCTCTAACCCTATAACCCTAGCTCCTAACCCTAGCTCCTAACCCTATATTCCTAGCTCCTAACCCTAGCTCCTAACCCTAGCTCCTAACCCTAACTCTAACCCTATAACCCTAGCTCCTAACCCTATAACCCTAGCTCCTAACCCTAGCTCCTAACCCTAACCCTAGCTCCTAACCCTATATTCCTAGCTCCTAACCCTAGCTCCTAACCCTAGCTCCTAACCCTATATTCCTAGCTCCTAACCCTAGCTCCTAACCCTAGCTCCTAATCCTAACTCTAACCCTAGCTCCTAACCCTATAACCCAAGCTCCTAACCCTAGCTCCTAACCCTAACCCTAGCTCCTAACCCTAGCTCCTAACCCTATAACCCTAGCTCCTAACCCTAGCTCCTAACCCTAACCCTAGCTCCTAACCCTAGCTCCTAACCCTATATCCCTAGCTCCTAGCCCTAGCTCCTAACCCTAGCTCCTAACCCTCTAACCCTAGCTCCTAACCCTATAACCCTAGCTCCTAACCCTAGCTCCTAACCCTATATCCCTAGCTCCTAACCCTAGCTCCTAACCCTAACCCTAGCTCCTAACCCTAGCTCTAACCCTATAACCCTAGCTCCTAACCCTAGCTCCTAACCCTATATTCCTAGCTCCTAACCCTAGCTCCTAACCCTAGCTCCTAACCCTAACTCTAACCCTATAACCCTAGCTCCTAACCCTATAACCCTAGCTCCTAACCCTAGCTCCTAACCCTAACCCTAGCTCCTAACCCTATATTCCTAGCTCCTAACCCTAGCTCCTAACCCTAGCTCCTAACCCTATATTCCTAGCTCCTAACCCTAGCTCCTAACCCTAGCTCCTAATCCTAACTCTAACCCTAGCTCCTAACCCTATAACCCAAGCTCCTAACCCTAGCTCCTAACCCTAACCCTAGCTCCTAACCCTAGCTCCTAACCCTATAACCCTAGCTCCTAACCCTAGCTCCTAACCCTAACCCTAGCTCCTAACCCTAGCTCCTAACCCTATATCCCTAGCTCCTAGCCCTAGCTCCTAACCCTAGCTCCTAACCCTCTAACCCTAGCTCCTAGCTCCTAACCCTAGCTCCTAACCCTAGCTCCTAACCCTAGCTCCTAACCCTATCTCCTAACCCTATCTCCTAACCCTAGCTCCTAACCCTAACCCTGGCTCCTAACCCTAGCTCCTAACCCTAGCTCCTAACCCTAACCCTAGCTTCTAACCCTAACTCCTAACCCTAGCTCCTAACCCTAGCTCCTAACCCTATCTCCTAACCCTAGCTCCTAGCCCTAGCTCCTAACCCTAAACCTTTTGTTTCTGTTCAGTTATAATAGTATCTTTCAGGGAAAGTGTGTCACCGTGGCATGCTGGGGGAGAGAGAAGGGAAAGTCAGGGGGGGGGAGAGAGAGAAGGTGGGGAGAGGCACAGAGAGATAGTAGGGAAATCCCCAGGTGGAAATTCACAGCCGCCTACATCTCAGAGTCAAGGCTCTGCTTTCCAGTAAGAGGGATCACATCTACTGACCCACAACTAAACTGTCTTTACTATCACATCTACTAATCAACAACTAAACTGTCTTTAATATCACATCTACTGACCCACAACTAAACTGTATTTCCTATCACATCTACTGATCAACAACTAAACTGTCTTTAATATCACATCTACTGACCCACAACTAAACTGTATTTCCTATCACATCTACTGATCAACAACTAAACTGTCTTTAATATCACATCTACTGATCCACTGTCTTATATGCATAGTCACTTTAACCATATCTAAATGTACATACATATAGCCTCTCTACTGTATATAGCCTCTCTGCTGTATATAGCCTCTCTACTGTTTATAGCCTCTCTACTGTATATAGCCTCTCTACTGTATATAGCCTCTCTACTGTATATAGCCTCTCTACTGTATACAGCATCTCTACTGTATATAGCCTCTCTACTGTATATAGCCCCTCTACTGTATATAGCCTCTCTTCTGTTTATAGCCTCTCTACTGTATATAGCCTCTCTACTGTATGTAGCCTCTCTACTGTATGTAGCCTCTCTACTGTATATAGCCTCTCTACTGTGTATAGCCCCACTACTGTATATAGCCTCTCTACTGTATATAGCCCCTCTACTGTATATAGCCCCTCTACTGTATATAGCCTCTCTACTGTATATAGTCTCTCTACTGTATATAGCCTCTCTACTGTATATAGTCTCTCTACTGTATATAGCCCCTCTACTGTATATAGCCTCTCTACTGTATATAGCCCCTCTACTGTATATAACCTCTACTGTATATAGCCTCTCTACTGTATATAGCCTCTCTACTGTATATAACCTCTCTACTGTATATAACCTCTCTACTGTATATAACCTCTACTGTATATAGCCTCTACTGTATATAGCCTCTCTACTGTATATAGCCTCTCTACTGTATATAGCCTCTCTACTGTATATAGCCTCTACTGTATGTAGTCTCTCTACTGTATATAGCCTCTCTACTGTATATAGCCTCTCTACTGTATATAGCCTCTACTGTATGTAGTCTCTCTACTGTTTATAGCCTCTCTACTGTATATAGCCCCTCTACTGTATATAGCCTCTCTACTGTATGTAGCCTCTCTACTGTATATAACCTCTCTACTGTATATAGCCTCTCTACTGTATATAGCCTCTACTGTATTTAGCCTCTCTACTGTATATAGCCTCTCTACTGTATATTGCCTGTCTTTTTACTGTTGTTTTATTTCTTTACTAACCTATTGTTCACCTAATACCTTTTTTGCACTGTTGGTTAGGGCCTGTAAGTGAGCATTTCACTGTAAGGTCGGTTGTATTCGGCGCACGTGACAAATAAACTTATATTTTACTATCAAAGCTACTGATCCACAACTCAACTGTCTTGATATTTTACTATCAAATCTACTGATCCACAACTCAACTGTCTTGATATTTTACTTTCGTTTTCGACTCTATGAGTAGTTTCACATTGTAGAATTTATACAGGAAGGAAACATTTGTGAACACTTCCTGTTCTTTCTTCTCTCTCTCTCTCTCTCTCTCTCTCTCTCTCTCTCTCTTTCTCTCTCTCTCTTCTCTCTCTCTCATATTGTATTTATCTCCCTCCTTCTCTCTCTGATTCAGTGCTCTTTAAGTTCCACCTGGGTAACCGAACCTAAACGTCACTCTGTTTTCCTGTCGTAAATGGGACGTACTCTGGGTCAGACCGATTGTCATTTGTTATATGCACCAGCTGTCTGTCTCTGTGGGTTCTGACAAAAAGGGAATGCTGTTTATCAAATCAGTAACAAGTAAAGGTCTACAGTTGGTGCCATCTCCCTCCACCTGCTCCAGTGGGGGTCTGTGCTTTGACCTAAGAAAGCCCAACCCCCATGTCCACTGCTACCTGACCTCTGACCTTGTGGTATCAGGAGGGGGGGCGCTCAGCACACCAGCTGATGACTAATGTTCCAGTATAGCTCCACCTACTAGAACATCATATATAGTGCCTTCGGGAGGTATTCTCACCCCTTGACTTTTACAAAGTGCAATTAAAATGTATTTAAATGTCTTTTTTGGGGGGATGAACGATCGACACAAAATACTCTGTAATGTCAAAGTGGAAGAAACGTTCTGACAATTCTAACATTCATGAGGGGAAAAAAACACAAATCTATATTGATTAGATAAGTCTTTATGGGTAAGTCTCTATGATCTGATTAAAGGCTGACCTACCCCCACTAAGTCTCTATGAGCTGATTAAAGGCTGACCTACCCACTAAGTCTCTATGAGCTGATTAAAGGCTGACCTACCCACTAAGTCTCTATGAGCTGATTTACCCACTAAGTCTCTATGAGCTGATTAAAACTGATTTACCCACTAAGTCTCTATGATCTGATTAAAGGCTGACCTACCCACTAAGTCTCTATGATCTGATTAAAGCTGACCTACCCACTAAGTCTCTATGAGCTGATTTACCCACTAAGTCTCTATGATCTGATTAAAACTGATTTACCCACTAAGTCTCTATGAGCTGATTAAAGCTGATTTACCCACTAAGTCTCTATGAGCTGATTAAAGGCTGACCTACCCACTAAGTCTCTATGATCTGATTAAAGGCTGACCTACCCACTAAGTCTCTATGATCTGATTAAAGGCTGACCTACCCACTAAGTCTCTATGAGCTGATTAAAGGCTGACCTACCCACTAAGTCTCTATGATCTGATTAAAACTGATTTACCCACTAAGTCTCTATGAGCTGATTTACCCACTAAGTCTCTATGAGCTGATTAAAGCTGATTTACCCACTAAGTCTCTATGAGCTGATTTACCCACTAAGTCTCTATGAGCTGATTAAAGGCTGACCTACCTACCCACTAAGTCTCTATGAGCTGACCTACCCACTAAGTCTCTATGAGCTGATTTACCCACTAAGTCTCTATGAGCTGATTAAAGGCTGACCTACCTACCCACTAAGTCTCTATGAGCTGATTAAAGCTGATTTACCCACTAAGTCTCTATGAGCTGATTAAAGCTGATTTACCCACTAAGTCTCTATGAGCTGATTAAAGCTGATTTACCCACTAAGTCTCTATGAGCTGATTTACCCACTAAGTCTCTATGAGCTGATTTACCTACTAAGTCTCTATGAGCTGATTAAAGGCTGACCTACCCACTAAGTCTCTATGAGCTGATTAAAACTGATTTACCCACTAAGTCTCTATGAGCTGACCTACCCACTAAGTCTCTATGAGCTGATTAAAGGCTGACCTACCTACCCACTAAGTCTCTATGAGCTGATTTACCCACTAAGTCTCTATGAGCTGATTTACCCACTAAGTCTCTATGAGCTGATTAAAGGCTGACCTACCCACTAAGTCTCTATGAGCTGATTTACCCACTAAGTCTCTATGAGCTGATTTACCCACTAAGTCTCTATGAGCTGATTAAAGGCTGACCTACCCACTAAGTCTCTATGAGCTGATTAAAGGCTGACCTACCTACCCACTAAGTCTCTATGATCTGATTAAAGGCTGACCTACCTACCCACTAAGTCTCTATGAGCTGATTTACCCACTAAGTCTCTATGAGCTGATTAAAGCTGATTTACCCACTAAGTCTCTATGAGCTGATTTACCCACTAAGTCTCTATGAGCTGATTTACCCACTAAGTCTCTATGAGCTGATTTACCCACTAAGTCTCTATGAGCTGATTAAAGGCTGACCTACCCACTAAGTCTCTATGAGCTGATTAAAGGCTGACCTACCTACCCACTAAGTCTCTATGAGCTGATTAAAGCTGATTTACCCACTAAGTCTCTATGAGCTGACCTACCCACTAAGTCTCTATGAGCTGATTAAAGGCTGACCTACCCACTAAGTCTCTATGAGCTGATTAAAGGCTGACCTACCCACTAAGTCTCTATGAGCTGATTAAAGCTGATTTACCCACTAAGTCTCTATGAGCTGACCTACCCACTAAGTCTCTATGAGCTGATTAAAGCTGATTTACCCACTAAGTCTCTATGAGCTGACCTACCCACTAAGTCTCTATGAGCTGATTAAAGGCTGACCTACCCACTAAGTCTCTATGAGCTGATTAAAGGCTGACCTACCTACCCACTAAGTCTCTATGAGCTGATTTACCCACTAAGTCTCTATGAGCTGATTTACCCACTAAGTCTCTATGAGCTGATTTACCCACTAAGTCTCTATGAGCTGATTAAAGCTGATTTACCCACTAAGTCTCTATGAGCCGATTTACCCACTAAGTCTCTATGAGCTGATTAAAGGCTGACCTACCTACACACAACTGTTATTTTTCACTGTCTTTTTACTGTTGTTTTATTTCTTTACTAACCTATTGTTCACCTAATACCTTTTTTGCACTATTGGTTAGAGCCTGTAAGTCAGCATTTCACTGTAAGGTCGGTTGTATTCGGCGCACGTGACAAATAAACTTTGATTTTATATTTTACTATCAAATCACCTGATCCACAACTCAACTGTCTTGATATTTTACTTTCCTTTTCGCCTCTATGAGTAGTTTCACATTGTAGAATTTATACAGGAAGGAAATATTTGTGACAGAGGAGTGTTAGTGGCCTTAAAACACTTCCTTTTTCTCTCTCTCTCTCTCTCTCTCTCTCTCTCTCTCTCTCTCTCTCTCTCTCTCCCTCCCCCTCCCTCCCTCCCTCCCTCCCTCCCTCTCTCCCTCTCTCCAGGTGTGTGTAATGACGGTGCCAGAAGCAATGGTTAATAGATAGGCTACATGGACCACTGGAGAGGGAGGAGGCGTGACAAGTGGAAAGCGGACTGAACCAGGTTTTCCTCTAGGATCCTGCCTGTGCTTAACTCTATTCCCCGGTGCTTAACGATGACAAGCATACCCATAACATGATGCAGCCACCACTATGCTTGGAAATATGGAGAGCGGTACTCGGTAATGTTTTGTATTGGATTTGCCCTGAACATAACACTTTGTAATCAGGACATAAAGTGATAATAAAGTTTACATAAAGTAAATAAATATATATATATATATAAAGTAAACAAAGTAAATATATATATATATATATATATAAAGTAAACATAAAGTAAATAAATATATATATATATATAAAGTAAACAAAGTAAATATAAATATATATATATATATAAAGTAAACAAAGTAAATATATATATATATATATATATAAAGTAAACATAAAGTAAATAAATATATATATATATATAAAGTAAACAAAGTAAATATAAATATATATATATATATAAAGTAAACATAAAGTAAATAAATATATATATATATATAAAGTAAACATAAAGTAAATAAATATATATATATATATAAAGTAAACATAAAGTAAATATATATATATATATATGTATAAAGTAAACAAAGTAAATATATATATATATATATATATATATATATATATATATATATATATATATAATAAAGTAAACATAAAGTAAATAACAGCAAGCAATGCAGGTGTAAAAGCACGGTGGCTAGGAAAAACTCCCTAGAAAGGCCAAAACCTAGGAAGAAACCTAGAGAGGAACCAGGCTATGTGGGGTGGCCAGTCCTCTTCTGGCTGTGCCGGGTAGAGATTATAACAGAACATGGCCAAGATGTTCAAATGTTCATAAATGACCAGCATGGTCGAATAATAGTAAGGCAGAACAGTTGAAACTGGAGCAGCAGCATGAAAAACAGCCCCAGACCATTATTCCTCCTCCACCAAACATTACAGTTCGCACTATGCCTCCCTATGGACCTCCCTATGGACCCCTATGATTGGGGTGGGTAGCGTTCTCCTGGCATCAGCCAAACCCAGGTTCGTCCGTCAGACTACCAGATGGTGAAGCGTGATTCATCTCTCCAGAGATCGTGTTTCCACTGCTCCAGAGTCCAATGGCGGTGAGCTTTACACCGCTCCAGCCGACGCTTGGCATTTCACATGGTGATCTTAGACTTGTGTGTGGCTGCTCGGCCATGGAAACCCATTTCATGAAGCTCCCGACGAACAGTTCTTGTGCTGACGTTGCTTGGAACTCAGTAGTTAAGAGCTTCAGCACTCAGCGGTCCAATTCTGTGAGCTTTTGTGGTCTACCACTTGGCAACTGAGCCACTTCACAATAACAGCACTTACAGTTGCAGCTCTTAGCAGGGCAGAACTTTGACAAACTGACTTGTTGTAAAGGTGGCATCCTATGACAGTGCCATGTTGAAAGTCACTGAGCTCTTCAGTACGGGCCATTCTACTTTCAATGTTTGTCTATGGAGATTGCATGGATGTGTGCTCGATTTTATACACCTGTCAGCAATGGTTGTGGCTGAAATAGCCAAATCCAAACCCATTCATTTGAAGGGGTACTTTTGTATATATAGTGTACTTTTGAATACTTTTGTATATATAGTGTACTTTTGAATACTTTTGTATATATAGTGTACTTTTGAATACTTTTGTATATATAGTGTACTTTTGAATACTTTTGTATATATAGTGTACTTTTGAATACTTTTGTATATATAGTGTATTTAGGCAGGCCATAACAGACGGGTTCAACACTTATTGACTCAAGACATTTCAGCTTTTCATTTGTAAAAAAAAATGTAAATTAACATAATTCCTCTTTGACATTATGGGGTATTGTGTGTAGGCCAGTGACCCCCCCCCAAATCTAAATTAAATCCAATTCAGGCTGTAATACAACATAATGTGTTCCAAGTCAAGGGACACTGTAAAGCAGGATAGATCACAACCTGTCCTCTTCATTTGATTGGTCCTTTCCCAGAGATGGGATTCATACATTTACATTTACATTTAAGTCATTTAGCAGACGCTCTTATCCAGAGCGACTTACAAATTGGTGCGTTCACCTTATGACATCCAGTGGAACAATAGTGCATCTAAATATTTTAAGGGGGGGGGGGGGGTGAGAGGGATTACTTTATCCTATCCTAGGTATTCCTTAAAGAGGTGGGGTTTCAGGTGTCTCCGGAAGGTGGTGATTGACTCCGCTGTCCTGGCGTCGTGAGGGAGTTTGTTCCACCATTGGGGGGCCAGAGCAGCGAACAGTTTTGACTGGGCTGAGCAGGAACTGTACTTCCTCAGTGGTAGGGAGGCGAGCAGGCCAGAGGTGGATGAACGCAGTGCCCTTGTTTGGGTGTAGGGCCTGATCAGAGCCTGGAGGTACTGAGGTGCCGTTCCCCTCACAGCTCCGTAGGCAAGCACCATGGTCTTGTAGCGGATGCCAGTAGGAACACACAGCCAGAGAAAGACATTTAACTCAGAGATTAAAGTATTGTTATCCACGACACAATTTCCCTGTTTATAACATGACAAAATGGAAATATGTCAAAAAATAATAATAATTTGATTAGAAGTCAATTCCCCAGTCCTCTGTGTATGACAAATACAGTACCCAGGGGAAATACTCAGAGACAACTGGAATTACCAGCAAGACCAACAACTATAACACTGTTATTCATACAAGACCCTACAACACCAACCGTGACCCGGTTTATGAAGGATGATGAGTCAGAACACACCTGAGACCGTTGGTCGGGGTTTGGGGAGGGGTCCAGCACTTTACACTCACTTGATAGGAACAATGAACATGAAAGATTTGCTAGGAATCTGAGCTAGATGGGGGGGAATTCCCCTCACAGTCAGACTGGGAGAGCACCGAGAGCTCTGTGACCTCAGAACACAGTGTGGTTCTGTCCCAAATGGCACCCTTTTCACCATGTAGCGCACTACTATTGACCAGAGCCCTCTATACCCCTATGAGCCCCTATGGGCCTCCCTATGGGCCCCTGTGGGCCCCTATGGTCCTCCCTATGGACCCCTATGGTTCTCCCTATGGACCCCTATGGCCCTCCCTATGGACCTCCCTATGGGCCCCTATGGTCCTCCCTATGGACCCCTATAGGCCTCCCTATGGACCCCTATGGTCCTCCCTATGGACCCCTATGGCCCTCCCTATGGACCCCTATGGGCCTCCCTATGGGCCCCTATGGTCCTCCCTATGGACCCCTATAGGCCTCCCTATGGACCCCTATGGTCCTCCCTATGGACCCCTATGGCCCTCCCTATGGACCCCTATGGGCCTCCCTATGGGCCCCTATGGTCCTCCCTATGGACCCCTATGGGCCTCCCGATGGACCTCCTTATGGACCCCTATGGTCCCCCCTATGGGCCTCCCTATGGGCCTCCCTATGGACCCCTATGGGCCTCCCTATGGACCCCTATGGGCCTCCCTATGGACCCCTATAGGCCTCCCTATGGACCCCTATGGTCCTCCCTATGGACCCCTATGGTCCTCCCTATGGACCCCTATGGGCCTCCCTATGGACCCCTATGGACCTCCCTATGGACCCCTATGGGCCTCCCTATGGACCCCTATGGGCCTCCCTATGGACCCCTATGGACCCCTATGGGCCTCCCTATGGACCTCCCTATGGGCCTCCCTATGGACCCCTATGGTCCTCCCTATGGACCCCTATGGGCCTCCCTATGGACCCCTATGGACCCCTATGGGCCTCCCTATGGACCTCCCTATGGACCTCCCTATGGACCCCCTTGTGGTTGTTGTGTTCACAAATCTAAAATGTGTATTTGAACCCAATAATGGTTTTAATTCAAAAAGTTTAAGCTGCCTATCAATCATTGTGGATCCCAGCCGATGGGATAACAGCTTCACAGAGCGGATCCCAGCCTATAGAATAACAGCTGCACAGAGCGGATCCCAGCCGATAGAATAACAGCTGCACAGAGCGGATCCCAGCCTATAGAATAACAGCTGCACAGAGCAGATCCCAGCCTATAGAATAACAGCTGCACAGAGCGGATCCCAGCCTATAGAATAACAGCTGCACAGAGCGGATCCCAGCCGATGGAATAACAGCTGCACAGAGCGGATCCCAGCCTATAGAATAACAGCTGCACAGAGCGGATCCCAGCCGATGGAATAACAGCTGCACAGAGCGGATCCCAGCCTATAGAATAACAGCTGCACAGAGCGGATCCCAGCCTATAGAATAACAGCTGCACAGAGCGGATCCCAGCCTATAGAATAACAGCTGCACAGAGCGGATCCCAGCCTATAGAATAACAGCTGCACAGAGCGGATCCCAGCCGATGGAATAACAGCTGCACAGAGCGGATCCCAGCCCAGCCTATAGAATAACAGCTGCACAGAGCGGATCCCAGCCTATAGAATAACAGCTGCACAGAGCGGATCCCAGCCTATAGAATAACAGCTGCACAGAGCGGATCCCAGCCTATAGAATAACAGCTGCACAGAGCAGATCCCAGCCGATGGAATAACAGCTGCACAGAGCGGATCCCAGCCTATAGAATAACAGTTGCACAGAGCGGATCCCAGCCTATAGAATAACAGCTGCACAGAGCGGATCCCAGCCTATAGAATAACAGCTGCACAGAGCGGATCCCAGCCTATAGAATAACAGCTGCACAGAGCGGATCCCAGCCTATAGAATAACAGCTGCACAGAGCGGATCCCAGCCTATAGAATAACAGCTGCACAGAGCGGATCCCAGCCTATAGAATAACAGCTGCACAGAGCGGATCCCAGCCTATAGAATAACAGCTGCACAGAGCGGATCCCAGCCTATAGAATAACAGCTGCACAGAGCGGATCCCAGCCGATGGAATAACAGCTGCACAGAGCGGATCCCAGCCTATAGAATAACAGCTGCACAGAGCGGATCCCAGCCTATAGAATAACAGCTGCACAGAGCGGATCCCAGCCTATAGAATAACAGCTGCACAGAGCGGATCCCAGCCTATAGAATAACAGCTGCACAGAGCGGATCCCAGCCTATAGAATAACAGCTGCACAGAGCGGATCCCAGCCTATAGAATAACAGCTGCACAGAGCGGATCCCAGCCTATAGAATAACAGCTGCACAGAGCGGATCCCAGCCGATGGAATAACAGCTGCACAGAGCGGATCCCAGCCTATAGAATAACAGCTGCACAGAGCGGATCCCAGCCTATAGAATAACAGCTGCACAGAGCGGATCCCAGCCTATAGAATAACAGCTGCACAGAGCGGATCCCAGCCTATAGAATAACAGCTGCACAGAGCGGATCCCAGCCGATAGAATAACAGCTGCACAGAGCGGATCCCAGCCTATAGAATAACAGCTGCACAGAGCGGATCCCAGCCTATAGAATAACAGCTGCACAGAGCGGATCCCAGCCTATAGAATAACAGCTGCACAGAGCGGATCCCAGCCTATAGAATAACAGCTGCACAGAGCGGATCCCAGCCTATAGAATAACAGCTGCACAGAGCGGATCCCAGCCTATAGAATAACAGCTGCACAGAGCGGATCCCAGCCTATAGAATTAAAGTGGGGTTTTTATTTACTCAATCTAATTCATGTTGATAACAATAAATACATCCATAGGCCTTAACGGACACATTATCAAACATTGTAGACTTCTGATAGACTTAAAGAGGCTATCTGTAGTTGCTACATCCATTTTTGGACTTATATATACATATATATATATATATATATATACATTGATTCTAGAGGAATATAACTAATATGAGCTTAGGTCAAACTGTCACACTCCATGAGAATCTAAAATATAAGTTTGTTTTTCTCCGATGCTTGTAAACATTGTAAAGGTAAACAGACACTGTATATCCTCATTGCATGGTTAAAATAGTAATGTTGGTATCATGGATGGTCAGTCTTTGTATCCACAGCTCTGTCTAGTGATCTGAGAGTAGATAATACAGCCATCTATTGGCCATGGAAGGTAACAGTCTGTCTCTATACCTTAATACAGCCATCTATTGGCCATGGAAGGTAACAGTCTGTCTCTATACCTTAATACAGCCATCTATTGGCCATGGAAGGTAACAGTCTGTCTCTATACCTTAATACGCATTGATCCAAGATGGCGTAGCAGTCGGACGTGTGTTTTGTCTTGTCCCGTCCTGTATAGTGTAAATATAGTTTTTCCTCGTTTTTAATTTTTTTTCTCTGTATATATTTCGTACATATTTTAATCTCACTTTCCAACTACAGGCTGAATATACTCTCCTGCAACCCGCATCACCCAATGTGGTACGGATCTGCTTTTTCTATACTTTAGAATCGGAACCCTCATCAGAAGCTAGCCGCTAACTAGCTACTAGCTAGCCACTGCTAGCGGTCTTCAACGCTAACTAGGACACCAGCGCGACATCTACCCAAAGCATATCAGACTGCTTTTTCTCTACCACATCTCCGGATTCCTACCGCAAGCTCTGAACCTTTATACCGGATCATCGTAAATAGCTAGCTGCAATCCGAGTGGCTACTCCTGGCTAACGCCTCTGTCCCAGAGCAAGCACCAGTTAGCCTGGAGCTAGCCTCGAGCTAAGCCCATCTCCCGACTAGCCGAAGAGGTCCAAAAATACCTAATTTGCCAATTGGCCTGGACCCTCTACTGACCCTCTACTGCCGACACGGAGCCCCGCCGATCCATCACGACTGGTCCGCCGACATAATCGTCCGAGGGGGTTTCAACAGGCTTTTCCGCTGCGACATCGCCAAAGATCCATCTGCTGGCCAAGGCCCGCGAGCTTTCTGAATCGCTGTATCTCCAGCTCACCGCATGAAGAGGAATAAACAGACTCACCCCATCGCGACGTCCCCCAAAGGTTAACTCTCTAGCCCTCGCTATCTCCCTGCTTGCTAATTCGGCCTGCTAACGGCTAGCTTGTCAAGCTCCGGTCCGCTAACTGCTACCTTGTCTAGCTCGGGCCTACGAACTGTTAGCTTGTTAGCACAGGCCTGCTAACCGTCTGAACCACCGGGTCCCAATCACTCTCTGACCCGATTTACTTTCTATCTCTTTTTGATTTTTAATTTGTTTATACCTTCCGGAAACCTGCCTCACCCAATGTGATACGGAATCGCTATTACTTTTACTCTTATTTTTATTTTTATGACACACTCAAGAACCTCCAGACGTTTAACCAGCTAACTAGCTACAAGCTAGTTAGTCATTGTTAGTTTAAAAAAAAAACCTGGATAACACTCGCCAGCCCAGCCCCCCTACCCATCCACCGCTGCCCCCTGGACACTGATCTCTTGGCTACATAGCTGACGACGCTGGACTGTCCATTAATCACGGTACTCCTTTCTGCTTGTTTGTCTTACCTGTCGGCCCGTTGCCTAGTCAACGCCATTTTACCTGCTGTTTGCTGTGCTAGCGGATTAGCCTCGCCTACTGTTTTTAGCTAGCTTTCCAAATTCAACACCTGTGATTACTGTATGCCTCGCTGTATGTCTCTCTCAGATGTCAATATGCCTTGTATACTGTTGTTCAGGTTAGTTATAATTGTTTTAGTTCACAATGGAGCCCCTAGACCCACTCTGCATACCCCTGTTACCTCCTTTGTCCCACCTCCCACACATGCGGTGACCTCACCCATTACAACCAGCATGTCAGAGATACAACCTGTCTCATCATCACCCAGTGCCTGGGCTTACCTCCGCTGTACCCGCACCCCACCATACCCCTGTCTGCGCATTATGCCTGAATATATTCTACCATGCCCAGAAACCTGCTCCTCTTATCCTCTGCCCCCAACGCTCTAGGCGACCAGTTTTGATAGCATTTAGCCGCACCCTCATACTACTCCTTCTCTGTTCATGGGTGATGTGGAGGTAAACCCAGGCCCTGCATGTCCCCAGGTACCCTCATTTGTTGACTTCTGTGATCGAAAAAGCCTTGGTTTTATGCATGTCAACATCAGAAGCCTCCTCCCTAAGTTTGTTTTACTCACTGCTTTAGCACACTCTGCTAACCCTGATGTCCTTGCCGTGTCTGAATCCTGGCTCAGGAAGGCCACCAAAAATTCAGAGATTTCCATACCCAACTATAACATCTTCCGTCAAGATAGAACTACCAAAGGGCGGAGTTGCAGTCTACTGCAGAGAGCCTGCAAAGTAATGTCATACTTTCCAGGTCCATACCCAAACAGTTCGAACTACTAATTTTGAAAATTACCCTCTCCAGAAATAAGTCTCTCACTGTTGCCGCCTGCTACCGCCACCCTCAGCTCCCAGCTGTGCCCTGGACACCATTTGTGAATTGATCGCCCCCATCTAGCTTCAGAGTTTGTTCTGTTAGGTGACCTAAACTGGGATATGCTTAACACCCCGGCAGTCCTACAATGTAAGCTAGATGCCCTCAATCTCACTCAAATCATCAAGGAACCCACCAGGTACAACCCTAACTCTGTAAACAAGGGCACCTTCATAGACGTCATCCTGACCAACTGGCCCTCCAAATACACCTCCGCTGTCTTCAACCAGGATCTCAGCGATCACTGCCTCATTGCCTGTATCCGCCACTTGAGCCGCAGTCAAACGACCACCCCTCATCACTGTCAAACGCTCCCTAAAACACTTCTGTGAGCAGGCCTTTCCTAATCGACCTGGCCCGGGTATCCTGGAAGGACATTGACCTCATCCGTCAGTTGAGGATGCCTGGTCATTCTTTAAAAGTAACTTCCTCTACCATTTTAGATAAGCATGCTCCGTTCAAAAAAATGCAGAACCAAGAACAGATACAGCCCTTGGTTCACTCCAGACCTGACTGCCCTCGACCAGCACAAAAACATCCTGTGGCGGACTGCAATAGCATCGAATAGCCCCCGTGATATGCAACTGTTCAGGGAAGTCAGGAACCAATACACGCAGTCAGTCAGGAAAGCTAAGGCCAGCTTCTTCAGGCAGAAGTTTGCATCCTGTAGCTCCAACTCCAAAAGTTCTGGGACACTGTGAAGTCCATGGAGAACAAGAGCACCTCCTCCCAGCTGCCCACTGCACTGAGGCTAGGTAACACGGTCTCCACCGATAAATCCACGATTGCTCGAAAGCTTCAATAAGCACTTCTCAACGGCTGGCCATGCCTTCCGCCTGGCTACTCAACCTCGGCCAACAGCTCCGCCCCGCAGCTCCTCGCCCAAGCCTCTCCAGGTTCTCCTTTACCCAAATCCAGATAGCAGATGTTCTGAAAGAGCTGCAAAACCTAGACCCGTACAAATCAGCTGGGCTTGACAATCTGGACCCTCTATTTCTGAAACTATCTGCCGCCATTGTCGCAACCCCTATTACCAGCCTGTTCAACCTCTTCATATCGTCTGAGATCCCCTAAGGATTGAAAGCTGCCGCAGTCATCCCCTCTTCAAAGGGGAGACACCCTGACCCAAACTGCTATAGACCTATATCCATCCTGCCCTGCCTATCTAAGGTCTTCAAAGCCAAGTCAACAAACAGGTCACTGACCATCTCGAATCCCACCGCATCTTCTCCGCCAGTAATCTGGTTTCCGAGCCGGGTCACGGGTGCACCTCAGCCACGCTCAAGGTACTAAACGATATCATAACCGCCACGACAAAAGACAGTACTGTGCAGCCGTTCTTCATCGACCTTGCCAAGGCTTTCACTCTGTCAATCACCATATTCTTATCGGCAGACTCAATAGCCTCGGGTTTGGATGACTGCCTTGCCTGGTTCACCAATTACTTTGCAGACAGAGTTCAGTGTGTCAAATCGAGAGGGCATGTTGTCCGGTCCTCTGGCAGTCTCTATGGGGGTGCCACAGGGTTCACCTCGGCCGACTCTTTCTCTGCATATATCAATGATGTTGCTCTTGCTATGGCGATCTCTGATCCACCCTCTTACGCAGACGACACCATTCTATATACCTTCGCCCGTCATTGGACACTGTGCTATCTAACCTCAAACGAAGCTTCAATGCCATACAGCACTCCTTTCCGTGGCCTCCAACTGCTCTTAAACGCGAGTAAAACCAAATGCATGCTTTTCAACCGATCGCTGCCCGCACCCGCATGCCCGACTAGCATCACCACCCTGGATGGTTCACCTTGAATATGTGGACATTCATATACCTAGGTGTCTGGCTAGACTGCAAACTCTCCTTCCAGACTCACATCAAACATCTCCAATCGAAAATCAAATCAAGAGTCGGCTTTCTATTCCGCAACAAAGCCTCCTTCACTCACGCCGCCAAGCTTACCCTAGTAAAACTGACTATCCTACCGATCCTCGATTTCGGCGATGTCATCTACAAAATGGCTTCCAACACTCTACTCAGCAAACTGGATGCAGTCTATCATAGTGCCATCCGCTTTGTCACCAAAGCACCTTATACCACCCACCACTGCGACTTGTATGCTCTAGTCGGCTGGCCCTCGCTACATATTCGTCAGCCAGACCCACTGGCTCCAGGTCATCTACAAGTCCATGCTAGGTAAAGCTCCGCCTTATCTCAGTTCACTGGTCACGATGGCAACACCCATCCGTAGCACACGCTCCAGCAGGTGTATCTCACTGATCATCCCTAAAGCCAACACCTCATTTGGCCGCCTTTCGTTCCAGTACTTGCTGC